>NC_137786.1:29987002-30216207 GCF_963383645.1 Muscardinus avellanarius | reverse complement strand
CCCATCTCCCGAGATGCATGCCTTTAAAAGGAGAGCCCGCGTCCTCAAGCTTCGGACAGGCGCACGGGCCCCACGGTGCCTCGCCCTGATCCCCGGGAGAGCCGTGCCATTAAAACTTTACATGCCATGTGTACCGGACCTCTCTCGTGTTTTTCACACTCCGCCGTACGCACATTATTTTTATTTTACTCGCATTTAATTTTTTATTTTACTTATCATTTGGTGCCGAACCGGGAGAACTCTTGGGTCCCTCCCCATTTTTTTTTTCCTTTTTTTTTCTGTTTTCTCTTTTTATTTTTACTCTCTTTTTGAGCCCCGGACTCTCCGACCCGCCAGCAGCTCGACTGTGAGGTCCCATACCAGCGCTCCGCTTGCAGGCGTTGCTCCCGCCACTGCCGCCACTGCTGCCCCATGCCTGCCCGGACCGTAAGCCATCTTTTCAGCCCCGCGCTCTCCAGGAGAGCCGGCGGCCTTCTTCCTGCCCCGGGCTCTGCTGAGAGTCCGCGGCCATCTTTCCAGCCCCGAGCTCTGCTGAGAGCTCACGGCCATCTTTCCAGCCCTGAGCTCTGCTGAGAGCTCGTGGCCATCTTTTCAGCCCCGCGCTCTGCTGAGAGCCTGCAGCCATCTTTTCGGCCCCGCGCTCTGCTGAGAGCCGGTGGCCATCTTTTCCCGCCCATGTGCTCTCTTCCGGAGCGCCGGCGGCCATCTTCCGCGGCCACCACCGCTGGGGCGTGCAGGCTCCACCGGCCGCCAGGCTGCTAGTTCCACCCGCCCAGAGCCAGGCTCCTTGGGTGATGCTGGCACCTCTTCTACTTGCTGACCTCCTGCACGGGCCAGGACCTCTGCCTGCTGCTTGGACCTCCTAAAACCGCCGTTCCCGCCTGCCCACGCCGCCCGCCGCTGGAATGGGAACGCGCCGCCCGCGGACTGCGCCACGCCGTGCACCTATGTCTTCTCCACGCCTGGCGTTGCTTAGACCCGCCTGCCGGGGCCGCCTGCCTCCTCCATCTAGGCGGCCGCCACTCTGCTAAACAGCCCCCAGCCCGCCAAGTCCAGCCCGCGCTCCAGCTGGTTCCTCCACTCGGACTCGCGCCCTGGCGCCCTTCACCCTGTGCCTGCCCACCCCTGCTGCCTGGGCCTGGCCATTCCGGAGTCGGCGGCCATCTTTCCGGCCCGAGCCAGGCAGCTTGGCACTTGCTCTGCCTGCCAACTGCCTGCGCGGGCCAGGACCTCTGCCTGCCGCTTGGACCTCCTAAAGCACCGTTCCAGCTTGGTTCTCCGGTCACCGCCGGGACCTCTGGCCGGTTTGCCCCACCCGCCCCGAGCCAGGCTCACTGGCGGTGCTCCTCGGGGCCCAGCCTCAGCGTCTGGCGCGTGCCTGGAAGCCATTTTGTCTCCACGCCGCCTGCCCGGCAAGCCATGCCGCCTGCGCACCCCCACTGATCCTGCCTGCGCCAGCCGCCAGTGCCGTCCACACCAGCCACCGGCATCCACGCGCCCCAGCTCCACCACGCTCCCAGCAGCTTCTCAGCGCTTCTGTCGCAGCCAGCACTGGCTGGCAACACTTCACTCCGGTAAACTGCCTCCTTCCCTTGGTTAGCGGGTTCCGGACTTGGGTCTTCCGGTCCACTGGGACCCAAAAATCCAAGCGCTTGGTGACCCATTGTCCCCCGGTCCACTGGGACCACCCTGCGGATGACCAGGTCATCCTCCGGTTTTGAGAAGGAATGAAGACGTTCTTCCCTATCTCTTAACCTCTGTTTCCAAACGATTGAGCAGGGAAATCGGGGACGCCCATTTCCTGTTCTTTGTTTCCGCCCGCGAACCAATTATGGGGAGTCGAACCTTTATACTAGCAGATGCCCTGAGAGCCTGTCTGCCTTGATACGAGTTGGGAAATAGGTTGCGGTGGCCCAGGAATAGTTAGGAACTTTTATAAGTGGTCTGGTATCCCTCCAAATGCTCTCCCCCATCAGCTTCCATTTATTTTCCTGCCAGCTGCCATTTTGTGATGGCGCATAGTCACTGCCTGGTGATGTCACAGTCACCATCTTGGCCTGCGCCAGACTGCAATTTTGCTGGGTGGCCCGCTCGGGCGCGCCCTAGGTGCTGCGGGAAACGACAGGCCGGGGCTGGGGCGACACTCTCTGTCTGCCCGTGCGGAGTCCGCGTTGCCATTCTTGCTGGACACCCGTCTCGGGACTTGCTCTTTGTGAGTATAGGTCCGTCGCAGCTGACAGAACCTTAACATAGCATCTAAGTTTTAATTCCAGAGAGAAACAGGCGGAAATGGAGCGTACACTCTTGACTTTGCCAAAAAGCAGATCCCTGGTAGCTGCCCTTCGGCTGGCGGTGGCGGCTCAGCCCCCTGGAGCGCCACCTAGGTGTGGAGGACTGCAACAACAACTACCTCCAGGAGCCTGCCTCAAGTGGGGCAAAGCCACGCCTAACTGCTCGGCATGTGGCCAGGAGGGCCACTGGAACAATGCCCTTGGAAAAGGGTGAGCCCCAGGTGCCTCAACACAGGGGGAGCACCTTTCCAGACCAGGCCCCGCCGCTGGCCCTACTCAGCCTGGCTGAAGACTGATGGCTCCTGGATCCCTCAACCTCCATCCTCTTTGCCAGCTCAGGGTAGCTCTCCAGGTACTGAGTAAACCAGTCTCCTTTTTGGTCGCCTGCTCAATCTCATAATTTGTTTTTTTTCTTTAATAGCCCTTGCCTGTTCAAGCCTCCTCAAGCGCACATCACTAAGCTGTCCAGGGTAACCTCCAATTCGCACTGCAGCTATGCACCCACCTGCACCCCCTTCTGGGGGACTGGACTCCCGACTCCTCCCAGCCTGGGGCCCCTGACGACGCCCCTTGACAGCAGGAAGAAGCTAGAGGGTCCAATCGTCATCCATTATCCCTACCATCAAAAGGCCGGAATGTTAAGTTGGGTCCTGCACTCATGTGACTTTGTGTCACATGACCTCTGCAGGGCAAGGGAGGGGCTGAAACCCCCGCGAGAATTGGGCATTCCCGCGAGTAAACCCCCATCTCCCGAGATGCATGCCTTTAAAAGGAGAGCCCGCGTCCTCAAGCTTCGGACAGGCGCACGGGCCCCACGGTGCCTCGCCCTGATCCCCGGGAGAGCCGTGCCATTAAAACTTTACATGCCATGTGTACCGGACCTCTCTCGTGTTTTTCACACTCCGCCGTACGCACATTATTTTTATTTTACTCGCATTTAATTTTTTATTTTACTTATCATTTTCCTCCTTAGGAATGTGTGGCGCTCATGACTAATGTTTATAACTAAGGAAAATTTTGTGAGAACCTTCCTCTGCAACCTTCTATGTGTATCAGAAGCTGCAGGACAGTGTTCAAGACTTTGAGCTAAGGCCTACCGCCTCTTTTCACACACCCTCACAGCTCACAGCTTCTTCCCTTCACTGAATCCTCAACTCCTCCCTTCTCCCACCACTCTGTTTCCTCACCAAAGGAATCAACTCCTTTGTCTTCTTGTCTGGGTTCCTGTAGCACTTAAAAAAAAAAAAAAAAAAGAATCCCTCCTCATAGGACCAAGCGCATGGTATGTCAATTTCATTTGTATCCTCAGGCTGGTCTGCAAGGGACCTGGGGCCATTGATTGTGCCTTTATCTCTCTTATCACTACACCATGAATCCCTAAGCAAAACTTGTCTACTTATCCCCCCTCTCTCCCACCACTGGCACATAGGCGGCTTCTTTGAAGGTTTAGGGAATGAGTAAATGACAGAGTGACTGGACAAGTATCCTCCACCACTGGCCACTAAAACAGGCTTTCCTTATCAGAATCAGCCTCACTCAGCTGGTCACTGGTTCACAGCTGTCATTCAGCTCAAGGAGAGTTGAGTAGACGCTAATCAGCGTCTGCGGCTAATTTTTCATGCCCTGCTACAGGTTTCATCGACATCATCATCATCAACACATAGCATCCATTTTGTCATCTTAATCATTTTTAAGTGTATAGTAGTGTTAAGTACAGTCGCAGTGTTGTGCAATCGACTTCCAGGAACTTTTTCATCTTGCCACACTGAACTCTACCCCTTGAACACTCTAGAGTCCCTCTCCAGTTCTTGGTAACCATCTTTCTATTTTCCGTTTCTATGATCTATTTTAGATACTTCCTATGTGTGGAATCATGTAGTAGTTGCCTTTTTGTGACTGGCTTATTTTGACTGCTTTCTTAATTAGTGCAATATTCTTGAGGTTCATACATGTTGTAGCATGTATCTGAATTTTTTTCTTTTTAAAAGGGCAAAAGTATTACCTTGTGTGTATATACTGCATTTTTAAAAATCAGTTCATCTGTCCATGAATATTTGGCCTGCTTTCGCCCTTTGCCTATTCTGAAAAATGCTGCCATAAACATGAGTGTGTGAATACCTTTTTAAGATTCTATTTTAGCCGGGCGTGGTGGCGCACGCTTGTAATCCCAGCATTTGGGAGGCTGAGACCGGAGGATCGTGGTTCACGGACAGCCTCAGCTACTTAGTGAGGCCCTCTGCAACTCGCAACTCAGTGAGATCTGGTTTCAAAATAAAGAATAAAAAACAGGGCAGGGGGTGTAGCTCGGAGGTCGAATGCCCCTGGGTCCCATCCCCAGATCCGCAAAAAAAAAAAAAAAAAAAAAGATTCTATTATTGAACAAAGTCTTTGGATACATATCTAGAAGAGAGACTGATGGATCATAGAAACTCTATTTTAGTTTTGTCTTAGGAAGTTTCATTTTTTAAAAATATGGCTGCTGCAGTTTTGTGATCAGGTAATAAGAATGGCCCAATGCTGGATGGATTGGGCTGCCACTTCAAAGTACCACAGACTGAGTGGCACTTTGTTGTTCTAGTCTTATGCTTCTATAAAAGAATATCTGAGACCAGGTCATTTCTAAATAATTGAAATTTATTTCTCATCATTCTGGAGGCTGGGAGTCCAAGTTCAAGGCACTGACAAGTTCAGTGTTTGCTGAAAGCCCAGTCTCTGCTACAAGATGGCATCTTGAGCACTGTGTCTTTACGTGGCAGAGGAGATGGAGGGCCAAACTTGCCCCAGCCCTCTTCCTCTCCCCCCTTTATATATTTTGATCCTGGAGATTGAACCCAGGGGCATCTTATCTCTGAGGTCCCCTACTCCAGCCTTTAAAATTTTTTGTTTCAAAAATATTTCCAGCTGGGCATGGTGGTGCACGCTTGTAATCCCAGTATTTCAGAGGCTGAGACAAGCGGACTACAGGTTTGCAGCCAGCCTCAGCTACTTAGTGAGGCCCTCTGCAACTTAGTGAGATTCTGTTTCAAAATAAAGAATAAAAATTTGGGCTGGGGGTGTAGCTCAGAGGTAGAATGCCCCTGGGTTCAATCTCTAGGACCAGAAAGAAAAAAAAAAAAAAAAAAGGAAAGAACGAAAGAAAGAAAGTTAGTTTCTGTCTTCCTAAGTTGCTGAGTGCTGGTTTCCAACCTGTCCTCCTGTCTCAGCCTACAAATACTGGGATTACAGGCATGCAGCACTACACCTGGCACCCTCAATCACTTTTATTTTATTTTAATTTTTTCTATTTTTATAACATTTTATATAACTCATAAAACAGTGCTTGTATAAAAAAATTCACACAAAGTTGCTAGAGAGCATACAATTTCAAAAATGTCCTGGGTTTTTGTTACATTCAGTTTTCTAAGGATGCACTCAAATCAATGGTATAATGTAGACATTATGCAGTATTTCATTATCTTTGGTAAACCTATTCTCATTATCTGTCTTCTCACAGTATTAACTCTGATATCCACTTTGTGCAGGGTCTGCTCTCACTAGGATGTCAGAAAAACATTAAGGCTGGATCTACAAGAGGCAAGTATTTCCAAACAGCAAAACATCCCCTGGGCTCCACCCTATCTGCACGGCTCAAGGACCTCTGACTGGTCCTTGAGCCGTGCAAGCAAGAAACCACCTTTGAAGACAAAGGTGGAAACTGAGGCCATCTGTACAGGAACCCAAGTGTCTGTCAATCACTTTTATAAAGCATTAATCCCATCCAGGGGAGTGGAGCTCCCATGGCATGGTCACCTCCTAAACGCCTCACCTCTTAATACCTTTGCATTGGGAATTCCATTTCCACATGAATTTTGGAGGGACAAAATCTTTCAAACCATTGCACTTAAGTAATGGAGTTTATTTCCCCACCATCCTGGTTGCTGGACATCCCATCTCAAGAAGTCAGTAGGGTTGGCTGCTCCTGAGCTTTACAGATGGCCACCTTTCCTCTGGGTCTTTGCTTGGCCTTTTCTCTGTGCAGGTTCATTCTTAGAGTCTTTCGTTTCATAAGCACATCAGTCATGCTGGTTTACGGCCCTACCCTCGAGGCCTCAGTTCAAATTAGTCACCTCTTTAGAGACCTTATCACCAGACAGAGTCTCATAGGTTAGGGCCTGCCCACACAATGCCATTTAACCCTGATGACCCCTTTCAAGGCTGTCTCCAAATATGGTTACATTCTGAGGTACGAGAGGTTGAGACTTCAACAACGAATTTTTGGGAAATTAGCGTTCAGTACATAACAGGTCCTGACACAAGTTATCCTTTCTGTTATCAATATGTGGATTTATGAAGATCCCACTGTCAAAATAAACAGAAGAGCTATTTGCCTTTGGAATGAGCCTGAGGCCCATCTGAGGGACTCTACTGAGTGGTTCATGATTGTGTGTTGAAATTCGCTGGAGCAGAGCCCGAGGGGTACCCAGTGGAGAGACAGCACAAGCTAAACATGGTGGCAGATGGGGTGCCAGGAGGGAGGGAGAGCCTGTTGAATGGAGAATGTATAGAGAAAAATTTCTGCCTCATTGGAATTCCTGCATTTTCCTCTAGAGCAGGTGTTAGCAAACTTTGTAAAGAACTAGATAATATTTTCATCCTTGCTGACCATATGGTCAACAATAGCTTGCAGCTAGAAAGAAGCTGTGAGCAACATCTAAACAATAGTTATGGCTACATCCCAGTAAGAGTTATTTACAAAAATAACTGCAGGGCAGCCTACAGGGTTCAGTGTGCCCAGGTCTAAAACAGCCCTTCCTGAATGACCCGATCTTAATTTTACTTGGTTTCTATCATTTGAATTATTTTATCTCTCAGTAAATTATAGACAAATGATAGCTATGCAAAATAATTCTTTTCTTTTTTTAGTACTGAGGATAGAATTCAGGGATGTTCTACTTCTAAGGCCCCTAGCCCTATTTTATTTTTATTTTAAAACAGGGTCTTACTAGGTTGCGGAGCCTGGCCACACACCTGCAATCTTCCTTCCTGTCTCTGCCTCCCAAATACTGGGATTAGAGGTGTGTGCCCTCATATCCAGCTGCAAAATAATTCTTGACTCTAGAGATATAAATTCTTAATCCTGGGAAGTTCAACAGACAACTGCCCTCTTTGAAAGAAGCCAGCCTTGCATGGATTTGTACATTTCTTTCAATTTTTATGATCTATAAACGTGGGTTTTCCCCCTTTGGATTCTCCAGTTCCATTCCCTCACTAATAATAAAATAGTATTTAATATGTGTTTGTTTTATAATTACACAAGTCCTGATTGTATCTTTTTGTTCTCTGAAGCACCTATACAAATAGGTGCTATTTGTTCTTCCCATACAGACTTTTTAGCTCACCCTTTTTTCCCCTACCACTTTGGATATACAGCCTCTAATTTCCTTTTTTTTTTTTTTTTTTTTTTTTTTTTTTGTAGTTCTGGAGATTGAGCCCAGGACCATTCTACCTCTGGGCTATTTCTCCAGCCCCGTTTAATTTTTTATTCGGAAATACGGTCTCACTAAGTTGCTAAGGGGCTCACTAAGTTCTAAGGCTGGTCTTGAACTTGTGATCTTCCTGTCTCAGTCTCTCAAGTACTGGGAGTAAAGGCGTGTGCCACCATGGCAAGTCTAACCTCCCCTTTGAGTAACTCATCACTGCTCTTCTGTGTGTATGTTTATTGAATATATAAGTAAATTTTTTCGTATTAATTTTTTTAGCTTAATTTGTAGGTCCCAGCCACTAATAAAAGTTATAAGAAATGGTAACCACTTAAAAAAGGTATAAAAGGTATAAGGAATTGCCACTTATAAAAGGTATAAGAAATAATTTGCCTCTCCTACACAGTAAAGAAATTCCCATTCCAAATAGCTGGGAAAATAAAGCAGTATTATAATAAAATGGGCAAGACAGAAAAAAGTCAGATAAGAAAACAGCAGAGGGAATTCATTCAGTTTTAGACTTTTTAATGTATCAAAGGGTAGTGAAGGTGTTACTATACAACAGCACTTATATCCACCCAATCTTCTTATTTTTTGCTCACCTTTGATATCTGTATTTTTCATCTTCCTCCTCCTAGACCCATAGTCTTTCTGATCACATCACCTCCAAATACAGAAAGCAAGGATAAAGTACTAAGAAATGGAATCTGCCATGTTAATCACCCACACTGGCTGCCCTCCTGCTTCCACACTGAGTTCACAGTCTGTTCCTCCGGACTTTCCGGGTCTTAGAACAGCCCCTTTCCATCCAAGAGATGAGCACTGAGTCTTTTATTCTTGACCATTTCACAAACTTTTTACTTGACCATTTCACAGACTCCCTTTGGGACAAGTTATATTTATCTCCTTTCAGAGCAAAGCCACCTATATTATCATTAGATCACAAATCTCCCAAGCCCTATCCAGACACTGAAGATTATTTCAAGGACTTTGTCTCTCCTCAATACTCTTCTATCCATTTCCTTCCTACATTTTTCCACTGTGGACTGCCCACCAGATGCTCAGATCACTTTCCCTTGGTTGCTCTCTAGGTCACAGATTTCAATATTTGTCTCCCTTATTCTGGCAAAAGGAATCACTTAATAAAGTTCTATCGTATTTCCTAGAACTTAGCACAACAATGGAGGCATAATAAGCACTCAATAACACTCATTTGAATTAAATTTGATGGAGTTATATGGATTTTTATATATGATCAATTAAAAAATTTGAACTATAAACTCAAGCTGTTATGATGATTGCCATGTTTTATTTTATTTTTAAAACTCCTGCATGGTCTCTGCTCAGAGAGGATCTATGTATATACAAAAAAAAAAGGGACTTTCTCTGATACCACAATATGATTTTTGTTGCTGGCTATAAATCTGGAAATCAGGAATGTCTAGTCGCTACACATTCCAGAATTCCAGGCCTACACATTTTGGCTGAGATTCAGAATGTTGACTTCTATTGATGAATATTTCAAATATACACTATTTTTCATTTTATATGCAATTGCCTTAGAGTGGAATTTTCTCTTCTTCCCCACCAGAAATTCTGCATTGTATCAGTTCCTACATGTACTTACATGATTCTTGGTAAAATGGAGAGCTTTTGTGTTTGACCACTTGGCTCCCCAGCGGAAGGCTGAGGAAAAGAGGAACAGTATGTAAGGTGTTAGAGTTTTAAAGAGAAAGATTTGAACTATCTTATATAAATTTACATGTGTGAGAGCAACTCTGGGTTTCAACTTTCAGAGCAAACACTGAGGCTTACCTCTAGTTTATCCAAAGGATCTTGAGGGTTAAAAGCTTGTTCAGGAAGCCGGGGCCTAGCCGATGACTTCATACTGAAATCATGCAAAACTCATGAGCTCATGAGCTGGGAGATGAAACCAGAGGAGACAAAAATGGCTTTAAGCAAAATTGCAGTAAGTCTGTGCTGGATTGTTCAAACCCGAAGAGGGGGAAATGGATAAAACCAGGCCTCTACAATTTGAAGACTCTTGCAAGAACTAGCAGTAAAATGAAACTGCTTAGTTTCACTCAAGCCCGTGAAAGACTCTCAGAGAAACTGTAGAGTAACTTGAAAGCCAAGAACGTGTTGTTTGCATTTGACAATCTCGAGAATCAGTGAGTACCATTCTCGGTACTTCACTGGGCAACCAAGGCCAGCCTATCTCTGTTGTGCTTCCTGCCCGCTTTTTCTGCACAGTCCCAGTGTACTGTCATCACATGGCTCTCACTTCACTGTGCTCCACAGAGTCTCAACACACGGATCTGCTCCTTTGTCTGAAAGAAGGCCTTGGAGAGCTGTGGGACCTGGCCCAGGATTTCAGAAATCAGGCTGGGTTGGGACAGGGTTGGGATTGACTCCTGGACTTTGATGCCATCAAGAGAGACCTAAGGGACAGTGTTTAGGAGCCACATTGACCCAAGTCAAGTGGACAGACAAAAGCACAGTTGTTGATCTGAAGGAAGAATCAGAAAATGCCTCAGTCAGCTTCGGTTGCTATCACAAAATGCCATAGACCAGATGACTTAAACAGTGAAATTCCCAGTCTTTGGAGACTAGGAAGTCAATATGACAGTTTTTTTGTTGGCTTGTAGTCAGCTGCCTTCTTGCAATGTCCTCACATGACAGAGGAGAGAAAGCAAGCTCTCTCTCTTTTTCTTTGTGTACTGGGGATTGAACCCAGGAATATTCTATCTGTGAGCTACACCTCCAGCCCTTTTTAAACTTTTTTTTTTTTTGAAACAGAGTCTTGCTAAGTTGCTGAGGCTGACTTGAATCTATGATCCTCTTGTCTCAGCTTCCCAAGCACTGGAACTATAAGTATATACCATAGCACCAGGCTTCTCTAGTAGCTATTCTTATAAGGGGGCTAATATTACCACGAGCTCCCCCATAACCTCTTTTAACCCTATATACATTAGTTTTTAAAGGTCTCATATCCAAATGCTATCACACTGTAGGTTAGAGTATTGTGGTATTCATATGTGGCATGAATTGGGGTGGTTGGCATAATTCAGTCCAGAACAGAGAAGGTGAATCCGGGTACAGAAAAAAGCTGAGAAAAACTTATGAGAAAGGGTAAGTTTAATGGAGCCACAAAGCCCCAGAATGCAGCTAAAGGTGCTTTTCCTAGGTTACCAGAATCTCCATTGTGGGGGGAGGCTAAGTATCCGGTGCCAGTCAGTTACATAGAACAGAATCCTCTGTAGTTGTTTTATGTGGAAAGGACTTATTTCAGGGATTATATGGCTTATCGAATCACTGAGAGGCTGAAGAAGCAGATTCAAGGTTAAGCTCCCAAGAACAACTCCCTAAGCAAGACCCAAGAAGCGGGCCACCAAGAGAGCAGCAGTTTCTTCTGCATTAGGAAGGCTGCCTTCTGCATTAGGGAGCTGGCCCTGGAGCCCACTCCATGGCCAAGATCAAGAGGCTGATACCATACTCACCTTTTCTTGCTGTAATTGGCACTACTAAAATGGGCATCCAATTCCTGCTCTGATACTCAGGATACTAGTGAGTAGAGACTGGAACCTCGGCACCACCACCATGGGACAATGGGTTGCCTCCATGAGCAGCCTGTCTGCAGTACAGATGGAGGCCTGGCTTACACATATCCTGAAAGCACAATGTTACAACCCAAGGTACGAACTCCTGGGTAATATACGTTCTATCTTCCTAACTTCATGACAGAGTGGACATTCAAGGTCAAATTTAGTTTCTCGTACTCTTGTTACTGTTTTCTTCCCTCTACAAGCAATTAAGAAGGGCTTATCCTTAGGAAGAACTGAAAATATGTTAATGATGTGGGGTGATTTCTGGGCTTTGGTAGTACCAGATTGTATCCAGTATGTTTTCTAAGTTCTCAGAAAATCTGTTGCCTTGTCTCTGAAATGGAATGGTAGGACCTACTTTTTAAGGAAAATGCATAAAAGTCCTTAATACAGTGCCTAGAATATAGGTAAGTGCTAAAAATATTAGCCATTATTATTGTTATGGTGGTTACAAATTAATAGGTAAGAATGATCCTATGAGAACAAATCACGAGGGTCTTCGTAGGTCTTGAACCAGATTTTTAATTAGAGGGATTCTTACATTCAGTGTCTGAAGACTGTGATGGACACTACTTCTGCTTAGAGCAGGCTGGAAGTTATCTTTGTCTCTCTTGTCTTGCTTTGGCTATTAATGACTGATTAGATAAACTGTGTTGAGCAGGAGCCTGAGGCCAAATCTGGACACAAATTTGAGATTGACTAGTAATGTCTGCCCTGAGTGTGGGAGAAGATAGCATTGTAGGTGTGCCAAGTATTGTCATTCCTGGACTTGATTTATTTCTCAGCCCCAGGAAAGAAGATGGACTTGAGAAGAAACAGTGGGTTGGAGTCCCGCTTCTCCTACACCCTGGCTCTGTGGCCACAAGCTAGATGCGTATCCCACCTTTGCTTAGATGTTTCATTTATAAAATGAGGATTACCAGGTTTAAACTATACCCCCATACAGTTGTGAGGATCAAATGAGATAATGCTTGCAAAAATGCTGTCAGCGGTGAGGTGTCACATGAATGCAAGCTATGTTTGTTATTAGTGTGTGGTACTGGGCCAGTCTGTACTTGAGAGGGAGGGAGCTGAGTCAGTGATTGCTAAGGTCTGCCTCTGCCCACATCATCTTGGCCAAGACTCTCCATCTTCCTGCCACTTCTGAGTTTACTGAACTTATAATAAACTCTCCCATATAGTGTATATGGCCTTATCTTTAAGAGCTGGACCTTAGCAGGAGTGGAATGAAGAACATCAAGTGTAAGTCTCAGAGATGCTGGGCCCTTCCTTAGTCCCATGTCCCTTATTACTTCTTTTGGTGTGTGTGTGTGTGTGTGTGTGTGTGTGTGTGTGTGCTACTGGGGATGGAACCCAGGGGCATTTGTCCTCCAAGCTACACCTCCAGCCCTATTTTTTATTCTTTATTTTGAAACAGGGTCTCACTGAGTTGCAAAGGGCCTCACTCAGTAGCTGAGGCTGGCCACAAACCCAGATCCTCCTGTGTCATCCTCCCAAATGCTGGAATTACAAGGATGCGCCACCATGCTCAGCTCCTTGCTACTTCTAATTGATCTTACTGTGCTGCTTCCCACCTTAGGACTCTATCCTGAAGCAAATCTTGAAATCCTGAACTAAGCCTTATATTTCTCAGCTGTCCTGAAATCTTTTCCTTACCAAAACTTGCTGATGGTGCATCTCAGTCACTCATCAGCATTAGAGAGCTGATGTGACCTCAGGGATCACTGAGTCTTGCCTCTTAATTTATAAGTGAAGGAATTGATGTTCAGAGGAGGGAAGCAATGATTGTGTTCAATACCACCAGGCTCCTGCCTCACACCTGAGGCTATTTATTTATTTATGTGTGTGGTACTGGGATTTAACCCAGAAGCATTTTATCTCTGAGATATATACCCCTAGTCCCATTTTATTTTTTATTTTGAAATAAAGTTTCACTAAGTTGCTGAAGGACTCACTAAGTTGTTGAAGCAGACTGACCTCAAAACTTTGATCCTCCTGTCTCAGTCTCCCAAGCACTAGGATTACAGGTGTTTGCCACGGTGCCTAGCTTCCTTTGCCCCTGACCCTATATTCTGTTGGCCGACCCTTAGCAAAGCATTCATCAGGTAAAGAAATCCCTTTGAATGTGTTCATGAGAAGAACACTGAATTCTAATTTAAGTGCCCAGATGTCCTCAGAATGTGGGGGCAAAAATGGAGCACTGGGCATTTGGATTTTGAAGAGGTGCTAGGTCAGACCCTTCAAACTCTTAGCCTTCAAGCTCTTCCACCTGACCGGCCATTTGCTTCACTCACAGTGAAAGCTAACATACAGTCCCAGACTGCCCCACACCAAGTCTCCCACCATCCAGAGCCAAGAGAGGCCTGTGGGAAGCCAGGCTGTGGCCCAGCCTCACACTGGGCTGGCTTTATTGTTTCTTGCCCCCAGCCAGTTCCATGTCCAGCATATGAACAATGGCTGCAGTGTGTTGGGAGGTGAGACGTGACCTGCTGCAGGTGCCTCTGTGCACAGTGCTCGGGCCAACTAAAGGCATGAAGTGGTCCCAACATCACTCACAGAGTTCTTCACAGTTTACAACGTCCCGAAAGAATGCCGATGGGCGCCCTGACAGCCTGCCCCACCCAAGCTATCCAAATAGCCTCTCAGTGTTTATTATTTGCCTGGTTCACTCACAGTGGCTGCCTTATTAGAAAGGCCCCAGCATGTATTTGTAAAACCTACACTGTCGTTAGGAATCTGAATTTAATAAGGAAAAAAAAAAACAGACTGGAGGGGAGTGAGGTTTCTCATTAATTTTTTTACTACATCTAAAAAATGTGTAAGAGATATAGACAGTATGCTCATTTATATTTGAACGTTAGATAAATGACACATATGTGTTTATGTCTCTCTCTGTGTTAGTGTGTATGTATGTTTTTGTGTGTGTTACTGAGGACTAAACTCAGAGGCATTCTAATTTTGAGCTACAACCCCAACTACATTTTATATTTTATTTTGAGACAAGGTCTTGCTAAGTTGCAAAAAAGTCTCACTAAGTTACTGGGGCTGGCAATGGACCTGCAGTTCTCCTGTCTTAGCCTCCCAAGTACTAAGATTACAGGCATGTGCCACCATGTCCAGTGACAATTCTCTCTCTTTCTTCCTTTCTTTCTTTCCTCTTTCTTTCTTTCTTTCTTTCTTTCTTTCTTTCTTTCTTTCTTTCTTTCTTTCTTTCTTTTTTCTTTCTGGTATAAGTGAATCCTGTGTAACATTTGGGACATATTTATGCTGAAAATATTCATTATGTACCTGTGTCTGTACCCAGTTTGAGTATCCTATATTTTATTGAATAACTATTTCCTGAAACATACCCTGACCATTGGAACCAAACCTGGACCCTTCCAGTCTTGACATCAGTAGTCTTGACTGTTACAGCTCACACACACCAGACCTGGGTCTTTGGTTCATTCACAAGAAAGCTTACAGGATTCCTGCTCCCGGAATTCTCTGTAACAGGAGGTACAAAGCCAGTTCATGGGAACACAAATATATCAGGGAAGTGAGCCAACACATTTTAGTTTTCTGTCTAATTACCAAGTGCTCCCAGATAACCTTTTCCTTCGATTCCTCAGCATCCCTGAATAGGGTTTGGCAAGTATCATTTGCTCCATTTAAGATGGAAAACACACAGGTGATACTGGTCAAGCCAGTGCCTGTGAAGTGGAGAGTTAGTTGAGGTTACCTGGCTGTCAGGCCCTAAAACCAATCACACTTTTCCTTTTAGAACTTCCTGCTGTATTATTAAAATCAAATATGCTTTTCCAAAAATCATGGTGCTTTTATGTTCATAAAAGTATTATTTGATTACTGAAGAAGACTTGGAAAACACAGACCCTCCCCCCGCCAAAGAAAGGAAGGAAGGGAAATCAGCAAAAGTAATCTCAGCTTTGTGAGATAACTACTGTGAACATATAGGTGTATGGTCCTCCATTCTGTATCTTTTAAAATATATATTAATTTATTATTGGTTTAAGTGAAAAAGGCCAAGTTCCCAAATATAAAAATGCATATGTAATGAATGTAAATATACGCAAATAGTTGTAATGTGAAGATAATTATATATGTGTATTTGTAATATGTATATTTATATATACATATAAAATGGAGAATATAGAATATCTTCCATTTCTGTGAGTCCCACATCTGCAGATTCAGCCAACCACAGATTGAAAATATTTAAAGAAAGAAAAATAATTGTGTCTAGTAGACATACATAAATTTTTATCACTAGTTCCTAAATAATATGATTTAACAACTATTTACACAGCATTTACATTTTATTAGGCATTAGAAGTAACTATAGGTGATACAAAGTACATGGGACGGCTGGGCATGGTGGGGTACCCCTGTAATCCCAGTATTCGGAAGGCTGAGACAGGAGAATAACAGGCTTAAGGACAAGCAAGTAGTGAGACTCAGCAACCAAGTAAGACTGTTTCAAAACAAAAAAAATAAATAACTAAATAAGGGGCTGGGGGTGTAGCTTGAAGGTAGAGTACCCTTGGGTTCAATTCTAAGTACAAAAAAGAAAAAGAAAAAAAAAAGAGTATATGGGAAGATGTGTATAGGTTATATAACAATACTCTGCAATTTTATCTAAGGAACTTGAGGATCCACAGATTTTGGTATCTGTGGTGGGTTTTGGAAATTATATTGCCCCCAGAGATATCAAACAAGGGACAATTGCATATATAATTAGAATTTAAGCTAGGCATGGTGGCACACGCCTGTCATATCAGTATTTGGGAGGCAGAGACAGGAGAATTGCAGGTTCAAGGCCAGCCTTAGCCACTTAAGGAGGCTATCAGCAACTTAGCAAGACCTTGTTTAAAAATAAAAAATAAAACAGGGTTGGGGGTGTAGCTTCAAGGTAGAATTCCCCTGAGTTCCATCCCACCCATAAAAGAATTTAAATTAGTTTGAAATTAGATGACTCATTTTGGGTGTTAATTAGGACTTAAGACTAAGCACAGAAAGTACCAGATAAGCTCCCAATAAAGAACAGAGTGTGGGCTGTGAAGGTCACTACAGTAAAGAGCAAAGTCCCACCCAGCAAGGGCGAGCCTGTCCTCTGTGCTCTCTTCTTAGTTGAGGGTGTTTGGTGGTAAGGGAGGTGTAGCTAAACACATCTATCCCTAATGCTTTCCCATGGAATGATTGCCCTACACTGGCATCGCCCACCCTTGTAAACAATTGGCTTCTCCTTTAGGCCGAGGCATTGCAATCCAAAGCTGTAAGTTCTGTGACCTCAGTGGCAATTGGGATTCATCTGTGACCTGTTGGTGATCAATTTGTTCATAATTAACTAATGCTTCTATGTAACCCTAGGGCAACTTTCTGTTTCATGGTTTCGAGGGCATTATTCATTTAGGGAGGCTGATCCTGCAAAACCAGGGGGGTCTTTTAGTCTTACATGACTTCTAAAATGGTTTGGTATTTTGCAGTCAGTTGCTGAACGTGGCAACTTAGAACAGCACAGTATGAAGGTAGGTGTGGCCAGCATCAGACACATCTGTTGAGAGACCCATAACCATTATTCCACCCATTTGCCTTGTTACAGGCTCAGCCATATATGATCTTCTGTGTCTCAGAGAAAACGTCTCCACTTTCTCTCCACAAAAAGAGTCCTCAAAACACTTGTGTATTGGTCAGAGTTCACTAGAGTAACAGAACTTACAGGACACATATCTGGCAAAGGAGGATTTATCAATCAGCTTGCGGTGTGTAGTCCCAAGTGGCCGACTGCATATGGAGAGCCAGAGGAGACAGGATCTGGTCCAGCCGTCCAGAGCTGGAGTCTCAGAATCAGAGCGACCACTAATTCAGTCCGAATCCAAGATGGAAAAGCCAGGAAACTCCAGAGAAATGATGGTGAAGACGGTCCAGTTTAAAGAGCTGGAGATACCTCAGATGAGAGCAGATGCTCTTTCTTCAGGAAAACCCACTCATGCCTTCAGGTGACTTTCTCCTTCTATCCAGGTCCTGTGCCTATCAGAACTACATTCAGGGCAGGGCTTCCCCTTCAGTCTGACATTATATAAACCAATCATCTCATCAGCACACCCGGAGTCACATAATCTTAGGTGTCCCATGATCCAGTCAAGTTGACAGTCCAGACTAACCATCGCACTGTAGATTCCATAAAAAATGAAGCCATTCAGAGACTTGTAACCCCCTCTCTAGTATGGCAACAGATCCTGGCAAAAACTGCAGGGGAGGCCCCTAGGGAATACACATGAGCTCATTCAAAGAGCCAGAGCCCATGTGACTCTCTAGGTCTCTCCTGGATGTCCTTCCTTAGTAAGAGTCACTAGCATAAACCACTCAAGAAATATGTGAAAGGTGCTGGGCGTGGTGGCACACGCTTGTAATCCCCATGCTTGGGAGGCAGAGACAGGAGGATCATGCAGGTTCGAAGCCAGCCGCACGCGCTGGCTTAGGAGACCCTGTTTCCAAATAAAAATGTAAAAATAGGTCTGGGAGTGTAGCCCGGAGGTAGAAGGGCTTCCAGGAACCCCAGCACCACCAAAAAAAAAAAAAAAAAAAAAAAAAAAAGAAATATGTGAAAATCTAAGGTCAATGCTAGCATCATTATATTTGATTTTTTTCTCTCTATGCATATACAATTTCTCTATATAGTATTCTCCATCTTTTTTGTGGTACTAGAGATTGTTTTTTATTTTTTATTTTTCAGTTCATTAGTTTATTTATTTTGGTGCTGGAGATTGAACCCATGGTCATTCTACCTCTGAGCTATACCTCCAGCTCTATTTTATTTTCTATTTTGAAACAGGGCCTCGTTAAGTTGTGGAGGGCTGTGGACTTCTGGGAAGATGGCGATGGAGGAAAGCGGCACTTACAAGTCCCGCTAACAATCCAACTCTACTACCACAAAACCAGCGCCTTTCAGAGCCAGAAAACACCACCAGCAAAGAAATAAAAATGGTAAATACAAGGGACAGAGAAAAAGAGCTGGAAAAACAAGACACCGGAAAAAAAACAGCCCGAAGTGCCACGCCCACGCGGCGCGGAGCGGCCGGAGCAGCCAGAGTGGCCAGAGCCGCAGCGCGGATTGGGGGGAGCTGCAAAGCAGAGCGGCCTGAGCAGCCAGAGCAGCCAGAGCCGCATTGCGGAACGACCGGAGTGGCCGGAGTGGCCAGACCCGCGGTGCAGAGCAGCCAGAGCCGCGGTGCAGAGCGGCAGGAGTGGCGCGGCCTACATCTCCCTTAGCAGCACCAGGCTCCAGAGAGGAGGGAGACTCAAAACAGAGCTCAAATCCAGAGAGGAGGTACTCTGGCCTCACAGCCTAGGATGCAGAAGTAGCGTCTTACTGCTGGCGGCAGCGGCGAGTTCACCGGACGACCCTAGACCAACCCACTCAACCAGCCACCAGGCGCCTGAGAGGAGGGGTGGACAGCGAGCTGAGGTGAGCAGGTGCTGAACATCCGGGCGGCAGTCAGCAGTTTTGTTGGTGCAGGGAACATCTAAAGCTCCCAAGGGCCGGGCACAGCACAACTGGCAAGGACTCAGAGCAGAGTTCAAAACCAGAGAAGAAATATGCCGCATCACAGCCGAGGGCGTGGCAGTGGTGCCATATTGCCAGTGGCGGCAGCAGCGAGTCCACCGAGTTCACTACAGCTCCATCAGTGCACTCAACAACCATGAGTCAAATTGCGGCCCCTAGGGGAGAAATCCCAGTACTGCACTCACAGGGACTTGCGCAGATAGTCTCCCTGGGTTGGAGATTTTAGCAGTGCAGCCCAGTGGGGGAGTGGCAGTGGCAGAGATATCATACCATAGTCACAACTCCCCACTGGAGAACGCCCAACTTGGCACCCCCCATGGTCTAAGCAGCCTTGATTGACTCCCTGGGTCTGAGACTTTGTGATACAACCCAGTAAAGGAGTAGTGGTGACTGAGATACCACAGACTCGAGATCCAGAGCATCTTAAGTGAACTCGTAGTGACTCAGGGAAGAACCCAGAGAAGGCACAAACTTCCAAAATCATGGGAAAGAGAAATAACAATGGAGCAGTGATTGCCAACAACCCCACAACATCAGAATCTGATAACACAGAAATCCAAAGATCTCTAGAAGATCAAATTAGGAAAATAACTTTAGAAATAATAGAGGACTTTCGAAAAGAATTTAGAGAGAGTCAAAAAGAGATAAAGGATGCAATTAATGAAGTAAAGGCCTCAATTCAAAGTATAAATAACAGATTAGACCACATGGAGAATAGAATCTCGCTTCTTGAAGATGATCATTCTAAAAATGAAAGCATAGTTTCTAATTTAGAAAAAAAAACCCAACAGCAGGAATCTGACATTGAAGAAATATGGGCCCATTTCAAGAGAGCTAACCTAAGAATAATTGGAATAGAGGAGGGAAAAGGTGAAACCAAAGGGATCAACAATCTCTTCAAGGAAGTAATAGCAGAAAATTTTCCAAACATAGAGCAAGAGGTCAATACACAGGTCCAGGAAACTTATAGAACTCCCTTTAGACAGGATCAGAGAAGAGGATCCCCACGCCACATAATTGTCAAAATGACTAATGTGGAAGCCAAGGAGAGAATCTTAAAGGCAACAAAAACAAAAGGCCACGTGACATACAGAGGCAAACCAATTAGAATCACTCCAGACTTCCCAAACCAAGTTATGAAAGCCAGAAGGGCTTGGAGTAACATATTCCAAACTTTGAAAGAAAACAACTTCCAGCCAAAAATTTCCTACCCAGCAAAACTATCCATCAAATTAGATGGAAAAATAAGAAGCTTCCATGACAAACAGCAACTGAAGGAATTTATGTCTTCAAAACCAGCGCTAGAGAAAATACTCAAGGAGATTAACTGCAAAGAGGAAATGGGTAATACACGCCAGAACCAAAGAAACAAGAATTCCCATCCAGCAGACAACTAAGAAAAGAAGAATAAACAGTATCTCAAACAGAAATAAGATCTTAACATGTTGGGAATTAAAAATTATCTCTCTATAATCACACTGAATGTAAACAGCCTCAACTCCCCAATAAAAAGACATAAAGTGGCAAAATGGATTAAAAGCCAGAATTCATCCATCTGCTGCTTACAAGAAACACACCTTACAAGTAAAGGTAGGAACAAACTCAAGGTAAAGGACTGGAGCAAGGTAATCCATGCTAATGGTACTCGAAGACAAGCAGGAGTAGCAACTATGATATCAGACAAGTTAGACTTCAAACCCAAACTTATTAGAAGAGACAAAGAAGGTCACATTTTACTGGTAAAAGGAATAGTCCAGCAAGAGGAAATAACAGTAATCAACATCTATGCCCCAAACATAGGGGCAGCTACTTTCATAAATCAAACTCTTTGTGATATGAAGTCACACATAAATCCCAACACAATAATACTGGGAGACTTCAACACACCTCTCACAATACTAGACCGATCTTCCAGACAAAGGGTCAGTAAAGATGTCTCAGAACTAAAGAACACCATTAACCAAATGGACCTGTTGACACATATAGAATATTTCACCCAACTACAGCAGAGTTTACATTTTTCTCAGCTGCTCACGGAACCTTCTCCAAAATAGATCACATCCTTGGACACAAAATGAGCACTAGCAAATTTAAAAAATGTTACATACTTTCCTGTGTCATTTCAGACCATAATGGAATGAAACTACAAATCAACTATAAGAAGACCCAAAGAAACAACATAAACATGTGGAGACTGAACACCACACTTCTGAATGAAGAATGGGTCACAGAAGATGTAAGAGGTGAAATCAAGAAATTTCTAGAAACAAATGAAAATAAAGATACAACATATCAAAACCTCTGGGACACTTTGAAGGCAGTATTAAGAGGGAAATTTATAGCACTGAGTGCTCACATAAGAAAAACAGAAAATCTTCAAATAAATAGCCTTATGACACACCTCAAAGCCCTTGAAAAGCAGGAACAATTGAACCCCAACGCCAGCAGAAGACGGGAAATTATTAAAATTAGAGCAGAAATTAATGAAATAGAGAATAAAAAAACAATACAGAAAATCAACAAAACCAAAAGCTGGTTTCTTGAAAAAATTAACAAGATTGATAAACCACTGGCCAACCTAACTAAAAAAAATAGAGAATCAACCCAAATTATGAGGATAAGGGATGAAAAAGGAGACATTACTACTGATAGTGTAGAAATCCAGAGGATTATCAGAAACTACTTTGAAAAACTATACTCCAACAAAATGGAAAATCTGGAGGAAATCGACAACTTCCTAGATAAATACAACCTTTCTAAACTGAGTCAAGAAGATATAGAACACTTAAACCAACCAATAACAATCAAAGAGATTGAAATAGCAATAAAGAGCTTACCATCAAAGAAAATCCCAGGACCAGATGGTTTCCCAAGTGAATTCTATAAAACCTTTATAGGAGAACTAATCCCAATACTACTCAAACTATTTCGGGAAATAGAAAAAACCGGGACTCTCCCAAATACATTCTATGAAGCTAACATCACACTAATACCCAAACCGAATAAAGACAGTTCAAGGAAGGAAAACTACAGGCCTATATCTCTGATAAACTTGGATGCAAAACTATTAAACAAAATACTAGCAACACGCATTCAAAACCACATCAAGAAAATCATTCACAATGACCAGGTAGGGTTCATCCCAGGGATGCAAGGCTGGTTCAATATATGAAAATCAATCCATGTAATTCATCATATAAACAGAATCAAAGACAAAAACCACATGATCATCTCAATAGATGCTGAAAAAGCATTTGATAAAATTCAACATCCATTTATGATAAAAACACTGCAGAGAATTGGAATAGAAGGAACATATCTCAACATTATTAAGGCAATCTACAACAAGCCCACTGCCAACATCATATTAAATGGGGAAAAACTTCAAGAATTCCCCCTAAAAACTGGAACCAGACAAGGATGTCCACTATCACCACTTCTCTTCAATATAGTACTAGAGACTCTAGCCAGAGCAATAAGGCAAGAAAAGGAAATCAAAGGAGTACAAATAGGAAAAGAAGAACTTAAGCTTTCACTATTTGCAGATGACATGATACTATATTTAGAAAACCCAAGAAACTCGGCTGGGCGTGGTGGCGCACGCTTGTAATCCCCGCGCTTGGGAGGCAGAGACAGGAGGATCGCGCAGGTTCGATGCCAGCCGCGCACGCTGGCTTAGGAGACCCTGTTTCCAAATAAAAAAAGTATAAAAAATAGGTCTGGGAGTGTAGCCCGGAGGTAGAAGGGCTTCCAGGAACCCCAGTACCACCAAAAAAAAAAAAAAAAAAAAAAAAAAAAAGAAAAAAACCCAAGAAACTCAACCAAAAGGCTTATAGAACTGACCAACAAATTCAACAAGGTATCTGTATACAAAATCAATCTTAAAAAATCAGAAGCTTTCCTGTACACCAACCATAAATCCACTGAAAAAGAAATTCAGAAAACACTTCCACTCAGGATCTCCCACAAAAAAATAAAATACCTAGGAATAAACTTGACCAAGGAGGTAAAAGATCTCTACAAAGAAAATTATAAAACACTGAAAAAAGAAATCGAAGAAGATCTTAGAAGATGGAAAGACCTTCCATGTTCATGGATTGGAGAATAAATATCATTAAAATGGCCATCCTCCCAAAAGTGATCTACAGATTTAATGCAATGCCCATTAAACTACCAAGATCATTCCTCACAGACATAGAAAAATCAGTCCTTAAATTTATCTGGAATAACAAAAAGCCCAGAATAGCCAAGGGAGTTCTCAGCAACAAATACCACGCAGGAGGAATCACAATACCTGACTTTAAACTATACTACAAAGCCATTGTAATAAAAACAGCATGGTACTGGCAAAAGAACAGATATATAGACCAGTGGAGCAGAATAGAAGACCCAGAAACAAGTCCACACACTTTCAGCCAATTGATTTTTGACAAAGAGGCCAAAAACATACACTGGAAAAAAGATAGCCTCTTCAACAAATGGTGTTGGCAAAACTGGTTAACCATATGCAGAAAATTGGATGTTAATCCCACTTTTTCACCCTGTACAAAAGTCAACTCACGATGGATCAAAGACTTGGAAATTAAACCAGAGACTTTGAAACTCCTTGAAGAGGGCATAGGTCCAACACTACAACACATAGGCACAGACAAACATTTCCTCAACAAGACCCCAAAGGCACAACAAATTAAAAGGAGAATCAATACATGGGATTGCATGAAACTGAAGAGCTTCTGTTCAGCAAAGGAAACTATCAAGAATCTCAATCGAGAGCCAACAGAATGGGAGAAGATTTTTGCCACCTACACCACTGATAGAGGACTAATATCTAGAATATACAGAGAACTCAAGAAACTCAACACTAAGAAAACAAAGCATCCAATAACAAAATGGGCAAATGAACTAAACAGGCACTTCACAAAAGAAGAAATTCAAATGGCCAATAAATGCATGAAAAAATGCTCAAAATCACTGGCAATCAGAGAGATGCAAATCAAAACTACCCTGAGATTTCACCTAACTCCAACTAGAATGGCCATCATTCAAAACACAAACAACAACAGATGCTGGCGAGGATGTGGAGAAGTGGGAACTCTAAGACATTGTTGGTGGGATTGCAAATTAGTGCAACCACTTTGGAAAACAGTATGGAGAATCCTCAGAAGAATGGGAACAAATCTACCATTTGATCCAGTAATACCACTGTTGGGTATCTACCCAAAAGAAAAGAACCCAAACTACCAAACTAATGCATGTGTATCTATGTTCATAGCTGCACAATTCACCATAGCCAAACTATGGAACCAGCCAAGATGTCCATCAACAGATGAATGGATTACAAAACTGTGGGATATGTACACAATGGAATTTTACTCAGCCATCAAACAAAACTCAATTACATCATTTTCAGGGAAATGGATGGAACTGGAGGACATTATGCTAAGTGAGATTAGTCAGTCACAAAAAATAAGAAATCAGATGCTTTCCCTAATATGTGAGAGTTAGGGAGAAATGAGGAGCAAACAAGTCAACCTAAAGGAGGAGAAATGAGGGGGGAAGAGGAAAATCTCTAAAGCTCACAATGTACTTAAACATATCGAAGTCAATCACTAAGCCAAGCAAGGGAGGGAGGGATGGGGAGGGAATGGGGTGGGATTTGGGTAGGGGTTAAATCAGCGATGAGTACATGTTTGTACACACAAGTTTTTTACCCCAATAAGTTGTATGAATATAATGCACCAATAAAAAAATTAAAAAAAATTCACCAATTAAAAATAAAAAATTATCAATTAAAAAAAAAGTTGTGGAGGGCTTTACTTATATGACAAAGCTGGCTGTAAACCTGTGATCCTTCTGTCTCAGCCTCTCAAGTACTGGGATTACAGGTTTGTGCCAACAGACTTAGCTGGTACTAGGGATTGATTTTTGTCTTGAAACAGGATTGTTATAGGTTTCTGAGAGTTTCATCAAGTTGCTGGTCTTGAACCTACGATCCTCCTTTCTCAGCCTCCCAAGTACTGGGATTTTAAGTATGTGCTATCATGCCTGGTTGAGTGTTCTTCATCTTAAGAATTCCTTTTGCAAAGTGAACAAACTGGTTTTTCTTATATTTCTTACTGAGAAAACTCAGCTTCATATGAACATTAAAATGAGAAGAAACTACAAAAGAAGCATGTATCAAAACATTTATACTACTGTGATCTAACATCGTTTGTTCAATGTTAATCTTGCACGAAAAGGAAAAGGTTAGAAAGCTTTGTTTAAATCTACTAAGCAAAAAACTCAACCTAATATAAAACAAAATCCCAGCTGGACAATTGTTTCAAACCCAGGGCCTGTTCTACTCCTTCCTTTTGTAAGAAACATTTATCGAGAATGACACTGCCCCTCCCGCTTTTTGTTCGCAGTCCTAGGGACTGAACCCAGGACTTCACACACACACACACACACACACACACACACACACACACACAAGCGTCAAGCACTCTAACACTGAGCTACATTTCTAAGGCAAAAGTAACTTTGTTTCTGAGGAAGAAAAAATAGGTGCAAGCTCCAGGAATAAGTCATAAGTAAACAAGGGGAAGAAAACCACCACGTTGCCAACAACTTCAACAATTGCCATTGCTTTGGGCCATGATCTTGACCAATTGTAATGAGCGCTGACAAATCACATCTAGTATTATAATTCACCCAAGCAGAATATGGAAACTAGACTCTGATGGTGGTGGGCGGACTGACCAAGAATACCATGAAACCCAAGTACTCAGTTCTGTGGGATCTTCAGTTACTGTAGATGTGTGACTGCCATCTAGTGGTAAGCGTTAACTTCACCTAGAAGGTGGAGAAATTCTGCAGCTCACTTTTGCCAGTGCTGAGGATTATAGCACTTAAAAAAAAAACAAAAAACAACAACAACAACAAAAAAAAAAAAACAAACTAGAGCTTGTCTCAATTAAAATTCTTTTTCTTTTTCTGTTTGATTTCACTGCATCTTAGTTCTTCTCTCTAATTAATTCAAAGACACATATTCACCTTCTCTAATATAAAACATTTTTCTTCATCTGTCTATGTCTCTGCTCCAAGAAAGCCCAAGAGTCTATGTGCAAAACTCCCGATCTCTCATTCCATTTTGTCCTTCTACCATGGTTCTTTTATTGCAAAGACGAGGGACTCCTGCCTTCCTTATCTCCACGAAGCTATTTTCACTTTTTCTCTTTCTATTTCATATCATGGGAGTGCTGTGATTTGAAGGTTTTCTCCAAAGCTCATATGAATTTTAATTGCCATTGAAATGATATTAAGAAGTGTAACCTTTGACTTCTGGTTAGGTCATAGGAGAAGGACTCTCCTGCCTAGATTCTGGCCATCATCTTGGGAGTGTGTTAGTTATAAAGGAGGGGATGGACCCCCTTTTTTTCACTGCCTCCCCTCTTATCCTCCCACCCTCCATTATGGGATGACGCAGCATGAGGGCCCATGCCAAGTGCCCATTCCATGGATTTCCCTGCCTCAGAACCATGAGCCAAATAAAACTCTATTCTTTAAAAGTTACTCAGCTGTATGTGTTTTGTTTGGATAACATGAAATGGACTAAGACAGAAAATTAGTGATTAGGGTGGGGCTGTTGGTATAGCTAATGCCTGAAAATGTGGTAGCAGCTTTGGAACTAAGTAATGGGCAGATGGAAGAATTTGGAGAAGCAGGCTCGAGAGAATTTAGATTGCTATGAATGGACCTTTAAGGACCGTTCCGGTGAGGACACAGAAGAAGACTAAAGCTGTAGAGAATTTAGATTGCCACGAATGGACCTTTAAGGACAGTTCCGGTGAGGACGCAGAAGAAGACTAAAGCTGTAGAAAATTTAGATTGCCACGAATGGACCTTTAAGGACAGTTCCGGTGAGGACTCAGAAGAAGACTAAAGCTGTAGGAGAGCCTAAACCTTCTCAGTGAGTTATGTAAGTTCTTGTGATAAAAATGCAGGTAGAGAAATGGGTGGTCAAGGCCATTCCGATGAGGTCTTAGATGGAAATTAATAACGTATTGGGAAGTGAAGGCCATCCTTGCTATATCATTGTAAAGAAGTTGGAGGAACTGTTTTCCTGTCTTAGGACTTGATGAAAGGCACAACTTAGGAGCAATGAACTAGGATATTAGGCAGAAGAATTATCTAAATAATGAACAATTTAAGCTGTTTGCTGCATGGCTACTTTTGGCTGCTTAAAGTGAGATGCAAGAGGGAAAAATGACTTAGAGATGGAACTTATAAATTAAAAGAAAATCAGGATGGAAAGACTTCGAACTCTCTAACCTAGCCATGTAAACAGTGAGAAGGTGTGTTTAAAAGAGCAAAGGACGTGGCTGTGTGGTCATTTGCTAAAGAAATTAGAATGGATAGAAAAAGCTATCAAGACAATAGGCAAGCCAGGCATGGTAGTGCACATCTGTAACTCCAGTACTTGGGAGGATGAGACAGGAGGAGTGCAGGTTTGAGGCCAGCCTCAGTAACTTAGTGATACCCTGTTTTAAAATAAAAATGAAAAATTAGGACTGGGGGTATAGGTTGGAGGTAGAATTCTGGGTCTGATCCCGAGTACAAAAGAGGGAGAGAGAAAGATTTAGTAGAAAGACCTGAAGCTACCCCTCCAATTACAGAATGTCCAGAGATCTAGGGCAGCAGACATTTTCAGGGGATGAGCTTAAGGTACCCTCCACGGGCTCATTACTCAGAGCTTCTTTGGGTTCTGTTCCCCACATTGTGGCATGAAATCCTTGACTACCCCAGCTGTAGCTCAAGCAGGCCCAGGCACATCTTGAGTCCCTGCTCTGGAAGGCACAAGCCATCGACCTTGGCAGTGTCCAAGTGGCGATGATTCTACAGGTGTGCAGAGTACAAGAGTTGTATGGCATGGTTTTCTCCATCTATATCTCCAAGAATGTTATGGACAAGGGCCCAGGCAGAGCTTTGTGATAGGGATGGAGGCCCACAGAGAGCCCCTGCTAGAGTAAAGCTGAATGGGAATGCTGCCAGGTCCTCACGGGGCCGATGCCAGGTGAAGCCAGGGCTGAGAGTTCCCAGGAGGGCTGTTCCTAGGAGAGCTGTGAGGCGGAGCCACCTCCAAGACCACAGAGCTGGGCAGCCGCCCGCGAGCAGCTCCAGCCTGGAAGAGTTGCATCAGACACAAAATACAGAGGACTGAAGCGTGGGCTGAGCCCAGCAGAGCCTGGTGGACAGGGTGGGCTGGAGCCGCCAGAGCCCAATGGCCTACCCTGGTGTGCCTAGGTTACAGGACATAGAGTCAAAGAAGATCCTTCTCCAGGTTTAGGACTTAATGTTGTTTTCTCTGATGATAATGGGAACCACGCAGAGAAGGGAATCCTGGAAAATATAGTTTCTGTTTAGCTAAGTTGATAACAGTACAATGTGACTGTGTTGATATTTTGAGCAATTTAAGCCTATTTAAGGTGGCAAATCAACAGGCAGAGTTAACCAGGAAGAGGTTTATGAGATAGTGAGTGTTCCCAGGGAGCCAAGAGCAGCCTCTGAGAGGTGCGTCCTACATAAGGTCACATGTAGCTGGAGGATGGTGGGGTCCTTTATGGCCAAGGTGCCTCATAGAAGGACAATTGGTGGATCTCCTTGGGGCTGACATCACCTGCATCCTCCTACCATAAGAACATGCTGATAGCCGATGAGGACCATCTCTTTACCGCTCAGGCATGGCCCCTGGAGCGGGGAAGAGTATGACAGTGCTCAGGCACTGAAGAGTGATTGGGGTCAGCAGGCCAGGATGGGTGTGTCTTGTGTAAAATCCATCCTAAGCAAATGAGATTTGGCTGAGCACTGGAAACTTTTGGTAGAAACTTTGGGAAATAGGTGTGATGAGGTGACAGTGAAGTCCAGGATCTGTGTTCCTGGGACAAAGGTGGTGCTGCTGTGCTGGCCCAGGACAGGATGGACAGGGCAAGGAAGGTTCCCCTGAGTGCAGCTAAGTGAGAGGAACAGAGTGATGCCCATAGCCAGAGTGCACAGCCACAGGAGAGAAGTCACTGCGCAGACAAGCTACTGCATTAGCCATGCTGTGCTGGTCCTGTGTGCCAGACATGCCCAGCCCAGGGGCAAGCAGGGAGGTGCCACGGAGATGTTCACAGAAGCCCCTGCCTTTCCCTTCCTGTCCCTCCATCCTGATGTGATCTGAAGGAACTTTAGTTATATTTCTAATGTGGCACTCGTAATCTCAGTACTTGGAAGGCTGAGACAGGAGGATTGCAGGCTCACGGCCAGCCTCAGCAACTTAGGCACACAACAACTTAGTGTGACCTTGTTTCAAAATAAAAATAAAATAGTGCTGGGGTGTAACTCAGAGGTAGAGTGCCCCCTGGGTTCAATACCCAGTAACCACACACACACACACACACACACACACACACACGCATGCACGCACAAATGCACATTATCTCTATTTCCTTAGAGACAGAAAGTGAGTAGAATAATGTTTTTGAAGATAAATTTGGGGTCAGATGTTGAAAAAAATGGAGTGGAAAAGAGAAGGGTGAGGAAGGAATTCTCAGGGATGGAAGTCACTTGAGCAACAGTCTGGAGGCAACAACAAGAAAGAGTGGAGGATGCAGAGGGGTTTAGTCTCATCACAGAGGCTGGTGCCAAACTTGAAATTAATAAAGATGGGGAATGGAGGCAGGACTGGTCATTTAGTGGATTTGGTAGAATATGGGCAACTAGTAAAGTTTACTTTTCAAAATATTTATTATATATTTATATACAATATTATGCATGATATATATATTTATTATATATTGATGTGTTTTCATATTTGTTCACTTAGAAATAGACAAAACTGCCAGGAGTGCTGGTGTATGCTTGTAATCCCAGTACTTGAGAGGCTGAGACAGGAGAGTAGCAGTAAGACCAGTCTGTGGTAAGTTAGCTAGGTGCTGTTTCAAAATAAATATAATAAAATAGAGATAGGAATGTAGCTCAGAGGTAGAGTGACTCATAGGTTCAATCCCCAATATCACACATACACACACACACACACACACACACACACACATAAATACACACACACATACACACACACACACACACACACACACACACACACACACACTGGTGACTAGTAAACTGAATATAAAAGAGTCTCAATCCAATCTACTTGGAGATTTTTTTACCTAATTTTTTACATTTTATTGGCGCATTGTAATGCTACATCATAATGAGTGATAGAACGAACATCTACCCAGCACTTCGTGTGTTTCTACCTGGATCCCATCCCACTTCCTCCCTGTCCCCACACGTATTATTGGGATTGGAGCTGATAACTTCATATATGTTTGTTGCATTACCTGAACTGTTTTCTTGATCAAGTCTCCCTTTTCCTCTTTCCCCTCCCCAAATTCTCTTCTGCTACTGGCTCTTCTATTTTAGCAAAGGAAACAGACAAGGGTAAGTAGACACAGCTAATGGGTTATGGCAAGTGCTACGAAGGAAAACGTTGCAGTGCAAGAAGGTAAAGGAATGGAGGGTGCTCAGTGGGATTTGGGCAGAGATCTACGGGAAACAAAGGAGGCAGACCCCAGCTCTGTCAGCCCCAAGGCCCCCGGCAAAGGCCAGCCAGGGAGAGCCCACACCTGGAGCAGAGCGAGCAAGGGGGGCACAGGCAGGCGGTGCTGAGGTCAGACAATCCAAAACCTGGTTGGATTTATTTATTTATTTATTTATTCATTCATTCATTCATTCATTCATTTGTGGTATTGGGGATTCTACCTCTGAGCTACGCTCCCCAGACCTATTCCATTTTTTTTTTTAAATTTAAAAACAAGGTCTCACTAGGTTGCAGATGGCCTCACTAAGTTGCTGAGGCTGCCCTTGAACCTACGTTCCTTCTGTCTTAGCCTCCCAAGGAAGGGGATTACAAGTGTGTGCCACTGTGCCCGGCTTTGTAGGACGTTTTGAAGGCTTTGGTTTGTAGTTGGTAAGAGATGGTGGGTTTTGAGTAGAAGAGTAGTATATTCTGACCTGTGTCCTTCAGGGACAGAGAGGGCAGTTGAGAGGAGAATGGATGTAGAGGGCAAGAGTGCTTTTTTTTTTTGGTGGTACTGGGGGTGGAACCCAGAGGCTTTCTACCTCCGGGCTATACTCCAAGACCCATTTTATATTTTATTTGGAAACAGGGTCTCACTAAGTTGCTGAGAGCCTCACTAAGTAGCTGAGGCTGGCTTCGATTCTGCGTGATCCTCCTGTCTCAGCCTCCCAAGCGCGGGGATTACAAGCTTGCACCACCACGCCCGGCTTTAGAGGGCAAGAGTGAAGCCCGGAGAGGAAGCAGAGAGGCCTGGTAGGAAGCCAGGCGAGGGCTGAGGGTGCGGGCAGGAGGACGGCAGAATGGTGAGGCTGGTCTGCTTCAGGATCTGTCTAGAAGCTGAGCCTGAGGTAATAACTTTTGAGGCTTGAGCTTCTGTTTTCAGTTCATCCAAATGATTTGCCTTTTGACTCGGGCAAACCACCCATTGTCCTGTGCTTATTTCTCTGAGCTGTCAAGGAAGACCAAGAATCCCTTGTTAGAAATCACCGTGGGATTCCTGGACGAGTTGCCCACACGCACAGTGCCACACTGCAGTCATTGTCATGTGAAGGGAGTCCTTCCAACAGCAACATTTACCTCATCAAGAAGGAGGACTATGCCTGCCTTTGGCAATGCTTTCCTGCTTTAATTTGGCCTAGAATATGTTCTCTGGCACGAACATAGTCATGTGCATTCACACAAGAGTTTTTTTTTTTAATTTGAATTCCAAACCAACCTGTAATTTTATTTGATTTATTGTTTATGTTTATTAAAATTTCAATTGGTGCGTTGTAATTATACCTGATATTGTATTCATAGTGATAGATTCATATACGTACATAACATTCTTGGGTCTGTGTGAATCTCACTGTCATGCATAAGGAGAGAGCAGGGAAAGTATGGGGAAGGAAACAACTGCTAATTTTCAAAGCATGATTAATGAGAGAACCTAAATTGTCATCAAAGCTCTGCTAGGAGGTCCTTATTTATTTGTTCCGTATCAGAGTCCAATTTAAATTCAATATAATTACCATTGCTTGAGCACCTACTATTTGTAGACTACTATTTGAGGACCTACTATTTGTATTTATTTCTGAGGGATCAAGAAGAGGAATAAGATAAGATCTCTGTCTTCAAAGAAGCTGACCACCCATGGGAGACAATAGGTATAAACAACAACAACAACAAAATACTTCCTTGAAGGAGGGGAAAAATTAGAATTATTCTGACCTTTAGCTAATTTTCTTTTTATCTTGAGATTCTGAAAGACTGTAATAGGGTCCATCTCATGAATATTGAGCTTTAAAAAATGTTTGATGGATACCTAAGTTGGTTCCATCATTTGGCTATTGTGAATTGTGCTGCATGAATAAGCATGCATCACTATAATATTCTGATTGAAATTCCTTTGGAAAGATATCGAGGAATGGTATAGCTGGATCATTCTCAGTTTTCTGAGAAATCTCCACACTGACCTCTATAGCAGCTGCACTAATTTGCAATCCCACCAACAGTGTAGAAGAGTTCCTATTTCCCCACATCCTCTCCAGCATTTATTGTTGTTTGACTTCTCGATAGAAAAACTTTGTGTCAAAGTCCTAATATATGAGCAAAAACTAGAAAATAATATCTAGAACATACCACAGCGCTGAATATGTAGTGAGTTCCACCCGGAGCTGTGTCCTTACTGAGCATCAGAGACCCTGGTGGTGAGGAATCCTGAGTGTGCGAAGCGTGGAAGAGCCTTTTCTTAAGAGAGAAGCTCAAGGGTTAGGGGTGTCACTTGGAGATAGAATGCCCCTGGATTCCATCCCCAGTACCACAAAAAAGAAAGAAAGAAAGAAAAGACCTGAATGGAGCCTGAGTATTAGGAAAGCCTAATAACCACCCAATGTGGATATGAATTTACATTTCAAAATGCTTTGGAATGGTTTCTAGGAAAGATTCATTAAGGAAGAAAGGTATTCTAGAAATGTACCCATCCCAGTAACTTTGTCCTCCATTCCTCCATACTATTATTATTGTTGTTGTTGTTGTTATTATTATTATTTATTTATTTATTTATTTATTTATTTTTGCTGGTCTGGGGATGGAACCCAGGGGCATTTGACCTCCGAGCTACACCCCTTGCCCTATTTTTTATTCTTTATTTTGAAACCGGGTCTCACTGAGTTACAGAGGGCCTCACTAAGTAGCTGAGGCTGTCCGCGAACCGCGGTCCTCCAGATCTCAGCCTCCTGAATGCTGGGATTACAAGCGTGCGCCACCAGCCTCCTGAATGCTGGGATTACAAGTGTGTGCCACCATGCCCGGCTATCCATTGTATTGTTAACTGAGATCTCAGCAAGATTAGACCTCTCCTGGTTGACTTGAGCTGAGAATTCCCACAGCTTGGGCCCTGGTTTCTAGCCTGGTAGCTGCTGCTGATTGCCTCCTAGTGGCCATGCCCTGAATGTGTGCAGGAGAGGGAGCAATACAGAGACAGGAGTCAGGAAGAATTGCAATTACAGAGACTGGAAGGCATACAGTAATTCAGGCCCTGCTGTGTGAATAAGTTGTCATAGTTAAAGTGATTCAAGAGACTTCTGAATGCTTCTTTCTGTGTGCACTAAATTTTTTTCAAGATTAACAAAAATCCTACTAAAGCTAGTCTTGGTCTGTGGGTTTCTTCTTAAAAATGTTACCGACCCCATTCATGAAAAAAATTCATCAAAATGAAGATGAAGATGGCATCATTCCCCAGAGCGCCAATGAGAACCAGGAAAACACCCAAATAATTCCTAAAGAAGCCAGATATTAGCTGAGCATGGAGGTGCATACTTGTAATCCCAGGACTTGGCAAACTGAGACAGGAGTATCACAGGTGCATGGCCATCCTCCGCAACTTGTGAGGCCTGCCACAACTTAGAGAGACCGTGTTTCAAAATAAAGAATAAAAAATAGGGCTAGGAGTGGAGCTCGGAGGTAGAATGCCCCGGGTTCAATTCCCGGTATGAAGAAGGAGGAGGAGGAGGAGGAGGAGGAGGAGGAGGAGGAGGAGGAGGAGGAGGAGGAGGAGGAGGAGGAGGAAGAGGAGGAAGAGGAGGAGGAGGAGGAGCCGCCAGACACTATCTTTATGAACAAGACTGGAGGAAAAGGCTAAAGTAGAAATGCTAATGGTGATGTGCACAGGCCTGGCTCTGAGCATCACAACTTTGTTTTTGTCCTGGGGGTGGTTTCTATGTCAGATAATGTCCTAGCTAGAAATAGCTGGCATATTCAGACTGGGTAATTTGGAGAAAGTGTTAAAAAGTTGTAAAAGGTCAATGGAGGAGTATGAGGAATGGTTCTGGCACCACCAAGACTGAAGGGAAGAGAGGAGGAGGAAGGAACAGTTAGAAAAGTGGGGTGCGGCCGGGTGTGATGACACATGCCTGTAACCCCAGTATTCAGGAGGCGCAGACCAGAGGTTCGCGGACAGCCTCAGCTTCTTAGCCAGGTCCTTCACAACTCAGTGAAATTCTGTTTCCAAAAAATTAAAAGAATAAAAATATAGGACCCAGGGTGTAGCTTGGAGGTAGAATGTCCCTGGGTTCCATCCCCAGACTGGGAACTCAGAGAGCAGGGGCCTGTGGATGGAGTTGACCTTCTAAGGCACAGAGAGGTTGGACAGAGGGTTTGGTGGAACAAACTGCTTTTCAGAAATAAAGATCAAAACAAATGTGGCCTCTCCTTTCTGGAAAGAAGTGACTGTTTAAATGTGCTTTCTAAAAACTGACGATGAAGCAAAAATACTCCTTAAATATGGAAACTTAGGTGAAAATTGTGTGCTTGCCTATAAAGTCTATATATTTCTGCAGACACGTACATGCACACAACACACACATACAGCTCGTGCCTATAAATGCCTCTGGCCAGAGAATTACTTGGGAGGGACACAGTTAACAAACTCAGGAAACACACTATCAGTCAATGGGTGGCTATGTCTAGGCCCATTTCCTGCCCCTAAATCATTTTTATGATAACCTGATATCTTCTGGGAGAAACAAAGGGCAACTTTTACTTTAATAATTTGTTATTAGCTGCCTTGAAAAATATGACCAATTGCTAGACACAGCAATGGCTAGGCATATGCCCGTTATTCAGGCAATTTGGGGGACCGAGACAGGAGAATTGGAAGTTTGAGAGCAGCTTGGGAAGTTGAGTGAGACCCTATTCCAAAAATAAAATAATAGCTTGATGGCAAAGCAGGCACCTAGCATGCTTGAAGCCCTAGGTTCAATCCCTACTACTACATTAAAAAAAAATAAACACTAAAAACTCACCAAAAACAGCAACAATAAAAAGTCCATAAATAAAATATTGACAAACTAGCTCTGAAGCACTTTTATAACCCAGCCTCACCCATATGAGCCAAAGATTCTTGTCTAATAATTTAGTCCAAACTCCCTAAAATATTAGTAGTACTTTCTTAGGCATCTGCGATGCTAGCCAGGTAAATTCATAACACAACTTTGCATTTATTTTGCACCTTAACATTTCCAAAGAATTATAACAAAACGAGTACCCAGTTTTATTTCTTTGCCCATTTTAGGAAGTAGATACACAATCATGTAATTTGTTTTCTTAACCTATTGCTCAAATATAAGGACATGATCCTCAAATATAATTGAGTAAATGTTTCCCTGTTGAATTGATCTAAAAAGATAAAAAGAAAGAAAAAAAAAATCCCCAGGAGAAAACTGGAAAGTCGATCATGGAAACCTTTGGCTTTTTATCTCTGATGAGATAGTTGTAAAAAAAGAAAAAATAAATGGGAACTTCTGGCTTCATTGTCTGTATTCATAAATGAAAAGTTAGCAAGAATTGGCCTCTGATTCTAGAAAGTGCAGAATAGTGGACTCTGGCATGATGACTACCCTTGAGGTCGGAGTAACGACTGAAGGGGTGATGCTGAGGGACTTCTGGGGTTCAGGCCATGTTATTTTTTTATACTGGGCGCTGGTTTTTATAGGTTTGTTTCACTTGTGAACATTTATTAAGCTTTACAGTTCTCTGTGTATATTTTTGTGTATGTTTATTAGACATTAAAAAGCTCATGAAACAGCAGTTCTTTTTAAGTAATTCAATGTCAAATAACAGTACCCCTGAAGCAAATAACTTCAAGTTCTGTTTATCCTTGAAAATTAATTAAAGGTTTGGGCTGTGGACCAGTTGACTTAGGTTAGAATCCTGGCCCTGCCCCTCAGTAACAAGGCCTTGAATATATTACCTAACATTTCTCAGATTTTATTTGTTCATCCATATAATAATAACATGAACATGACTGACGTGTGAAGAGGATGAAGAAAGGAGCCCACTTAAGGTGCTAAGCACAGGGTCGGACACATGGTCAACTGCCCAGAAATGACTATTACAGCTCTGATCATTACTGTGGTGGATACAAATCTCATTTGTCAAATTCAACTGTGTATGAAGATTTTCTATATGTTTTTATGCCTCTCTTACTTTTTAATTTTTAAAATTTTTTAATTTTTTATTGAACATAAATGGTATACATTTAAACTATACTTGGTGCCCTCTCTCCCCCACCCCTGTTTTCCCTTCCCCCCTCCCACCAATGATTGTCCAGGGTAACCATGCCATACCAGTGGTACTCTCTTACTTTTTATGTGCTCATTCTCGTGGGTAGCAGAAACTCAAGTCTGCTGTTTCTGTTTGCCTATTCAAGCCCTGAGATTATATCTAAGTTTCAGGAGGCTCACCATTTCCCCACACTGTATCTACTGAACTTTCTTATTCCTGTCTGGTCTAGAGTCACCCTCCATATGATTCTGTCTTTCAGGGGACCCAGGATGATTGCTGTTGATCTTTGCAAAGACAATAGTGCCACGGGAGGCTGTTTGGGGCTGTGTAGATGTGAGCACACTTTCTACTCTGGCATATTGAAGCCCATCAACATTCTACCTGGGAAAGTGGTTTGCCTTCCCCCCCAGGCCCGCTCCCTGCCCATACTGCCTCAGTCCACCGGAGGAACAGAAAATGGGACACCTGTGTTACTTTGTAGAATGACTACACTGGTATAACAAAAGAGACTTCAAACACCAGAGAGAAGTTTCTCTCTCATGTAATCATCTGGCCTGTCTGGGCAGGTAGGTAATCTGCTTCATGAAGTCACTGGGCAACCAGATTCCTTTCTGTTTATGATTTCACCTTCCCTTAAAATATCTCTTATTCTCCATGGTCAAAGTCAGGCTCAGGCACATTCATGTTCCAGATCTCAGGTAGGAGAAAAGGGAATAAGTTTAGGCAAGTCTTCCTCTTTATATATCTTGGGTAGTTGCTGCCTGGTAGGTACTAATACATATCTATTTAGGGAAATTTAGTGTGTGTTTTCTCAAAGCATTTGCAAAGTTTAGGTTGCTGGACACAGAGCTGGAAGATTCTGTTTTTGTAAGTTTTGGATGGAGTCTAGAAACCTGTGGTTTTAAAAGTTCTTCAGACATAGAGATACATACCTGTAATCTCAGTACTTGGGGGACTGAGACAGGAGAATTGCAGGTTTGAGGCTATTCTCAGCAATTTAGCAAGACTGTTTTAAAAAAATAAGGCTATGGGTGTAACTCAGAGGTAAAATGCTCCTAAGGTTAATTCTTAGTACAAAAAAAAAAAAGAGAGAGAGAGAAAAACCCCTTCAGGTTTAATTGTTAGGTATAGCTAGTTACTATTAAAACAATTCCCACATTTATATGTGGAATCCAAAAAAGTCAAATTCACACAGAGAGTAAAATGGCGGTTACCAGAGCTTGGAGTATGGGGAGAAGGTTTGGGGAGATGTTGGTCAAAGGACACAAAATTTCCACTTGAAGAAATAAATTAAAAAGACATATTGTACATCATGGTGACTATAGTTAATGAAAATATATTAAAATGGCAAGAGAGAAGATTTTAAGTATTCTCAACACAAAAAGGAGTATGTTAGGTAATGCACAAGATTTCATGTCCTGATTTAGCCATTTCACAATGTATACATATATCAAAACAGCAGGTATTGAGGCATAGTGGCTCACGCTTGTAATCCGAGCATTTGGGAGGCTGAGACAGAAGGACCGCGGTTTGCGGACAACCTCAGCTGCTTAGTGAGGCCCTTTGCAACTCAGCGAGACCCTATTTAAAAATATAAAATAAAAAATAAGGTGGGGGGTGCAGCTCGGAAATAGAGTGCCTCTGGGTTCCATCCCCAGTACCCGCCCCCCCCCCCAAAAAAAGTAAAAGAAATCATTATGTTACAACAATACATAAATACAATTTTTATTTGTTAACTACAAATAAAAAGGAAAGGAAGGAGTCTCCTCTATGTTTAGTGGCTTTACACAATTAGAGTGTTCTTGCACAGGGCAGCTAGGTGTGTGTGTTATGGGTTGTAGGTAGCATCCCTCCACATTGTGATTCAGAGAGCCAAGTGTCACAATGAGAACACAAAGTAATCCTGACTGCTCAGAAAGAACACACTTCCTTTAGGGCTGAGGAAACAAGGAAAGAGGTTGACATTATTTGCATTAATCGGGGCTCCCAGAGAACGGAGAAGGGGCCGCCTCCTCTGCCACCATGTCTAAGTAAGCTTGGAGGAAGGCTACCACAGGGCTGGGACTCAGTCCTCTCAGGACGGTGTGCTAGCCAGCCCTGCGGGGGTCTCCAAGAAGACACCTTGAAAACAGTCCTGTGAGTGTTGGAAAACTGGATTCCACTGCAAGTGCACACTGGACTTCACTGCTGTTATTAAAATAATTGCACTGGTGAAGACATAAGGCTGAGAGGAGATTGGCGGGTGCTGGAGACAAACAGAAAGCGCACAGAAAGCAAACGAGGATGCAAGTCTCTTCTCCCTCCCCAGAATTTTCCATTTTCCTCTAGAGCCCATTGGCAGAATCTAAGAGGGAGGCAGCTGGCAAAGTGGAAATACAGCCACAGCATTACAGAGCAGTGCGCAGCTGAGCAGGGTTGAAGACCCCAGTACCTGGCTGGCTCTGTGCGGTGTCCTGGGGTGGGTGGCATGGGCGGCCAGCACCCCTCCCTGATCAGTTCTTCTGTTGGCCCCTTTGGATCTGCTCTCCCCCTGCCTCCTGCCCCTGAGCAGGGTCCCAGCTCCATCTTTGCAGTGCACAACAGGCTACCTGGTCTCCTAGCTTCTGGTTGTGAGCACCTTGGGGAGATGGGAGGGCAGGAGGGAGGGAGGGTGGCTGCTTGCTCACTCGGCCCCTGGCCAGGGGAGTGCTGTGTCCTTCCTCAGAGCTTCCTGCTTTGTTCTGCAGACCCTGGGGTGACATCACAGCCTTGTTGATTTTAGCTGTACAATACTGCACTATCCCAATAGGCTCCTAGCAGCCCAATCCTGTCTCTGTAAATAGTTTCTTCACTGCATTATCTTCACATGGTTATATTTGAGGGTACTGCTCTTTTTCTGGGACCCTGCCTGACAGCCTAGGCCTGAGAAGAAAAGGAGTGGACCTAATTATAGAGAACCCAAGAGGGTAGGGGTGGGGAGACAGCCCCCTTAACCAACTGCACAGGGGAGAATAAATAACCCGACATCACTCTCCCCTCTCCTGATATCTCCCCATTGGCCAAATGCAGTGGAGAAACCAGAAGAGAGTTTATTAACGTGGGCCTCACAGGATAGCCTCCTCTGTCACAGAGCAGGTTGAAGATGGCTAGAAAGAAGAAGTGGGAGAGGGAGCAGAGGAGATCTACCCGTGTGCCTGGGGGCGTCTGTCACACAGATCAGAGCATGGGGAGCATCACCTTCCTCTGTGTGACAAACTTATTTACAATAATAACTAGACATAATTATTTCATTCTTGATTTTTTTTTTGGTGGTACTGGGGGTGGAACCCAGAGGCTTTCTACCTCTGGGCCATACTCTCAGACATTTTTTATATTTTATTTGGAAACAGGGTCTCACTAAGTTGCTGAAAGCCTCACTAAATAGCTGAGGCTGGCTTTGAACCTGTGCGATCCTCCTGTCTTGATTTTTTCTTCCATTTTAAAACAAACCATTCTCAACTTAGAAGAATGGTTTTAGTATAAAAATGTTCAGATTCTGTAAAATATTTCATGAATGAATTTTTTTGGAGATGAATGAATTTTTTTGGAGATGAACATTTTTATTTGAACAGGTAGATTTATTCCATTACAAAAATTATGTTTACACTATCCCAAATTATCTTAAGTTCCTACAATGTTACAAAATGGTGAAATTTTGGGTTGGATGCTTCAGAAAGCTATAAAAACCAATTCAATCCACTCCTAAGCCTTGAAACTAGGTGGTTAGTGGAACGTAATAAGTCATCAGTTTTGATAATGCAAATGTAACCAGGACCCTACATTACATATTTTCTAAGTACTTATTTTAATACTAAGTATCTTTGACTTCTTTGATTCATTATTCTTTATATCATTCTACTTGGGAATGTAATCATCATTGCACACATAATAATATATATTATGTGTTAAGGCCTTTAACAGAAAATGCTGTTATAACGACGTAAGTGCAGGGACTAAAATGGCAAAAGCTTGAGGAGGTCAAAACCTCCTATTAAGCTTTGCTTTTGTAGTCTGAGATGAAATAATGTTTCAAGAATGGATTTAATCTTGTGCTTATGAAAGAAAAGCATCGCACCCCAGGCCTTTAGATTTAACACAAATTAAAAAACTCCAAGTAGTGTCATGACAAACTGAAGCAACTCAAATCGTGTTTCTTTCTCTTTACAAACATCGCACTGTCACAGGCTGTTCTGGGTTTACGGCTGCAATGAGGAACACACACCACACCACGGGGTTTTGTAGAAGCAAGCACTAGCCCCTGAGAACCACAGCAGATCCACACTCTGAAAGTCTTACACTTGGAATGAGTGTGTGTGGCTGAGTCCAGGCCTCGCTGTGTTGGGAGTGACTGCTGACTGAATGTTCTCTGAATTCACTGCCGTAGAGAAGGCAGTGTTCGTTAAGGGATAAGTTATAAAAAGACAAAAAATTGAAAACTTAAATATATGTTTATTTTGTGTGTAGGTGGCACTGGGGATTGAACTCCAAGGCATTTCACCTCTGAGCTAACCCCCCAACTCGATTTAATTTCATATCTGGTAACAGGTTCTCACTAAGTTGTGTAGGGCCTTACTAAGTTGTTGAGGCTGGCTTTTAGCCTGCAATCCTCCTGTCTCACCCCGCCCCCCCCCCCCATGTACTGGGACTACAAGCATGCGCCACCATGCCCAGCTTACCTAAAATTCTACAACTCTAGTGGAACTTAGACCAACAAAGGATTTCTTTATTGACATTGTTTAGATTTGCTAGTGCATGGTGCTACCAGAAGCCAATCAGTTAGATAGGGATTTCATTAGTGCTAAAACCTTTTCGAGGCACTGCCTGCACGGGGGTTGACCAATGTCCTTTTACACTTTATCTGTGTTTTTTCAAGGTTGTGACTTCTGCAGCTTTGCAACTTCAGCTCCCACAAGATCTCTCCTGCTGCTCTTGCCTTCCTGATTTTTTTGGGCTCCCACTGTCCCCTTTTTCTACTTCCCAGAACTACCTAGTTCAAATCCTCATAGAGACACTCTTATCTGGCCAACACATCTCTTATGGGGGGACCAGACTGTGTTATTGGCTTTTGGCTAGCCTGGGCACTGACACTGTTGGCTCCGGTGACCAGAAGAGGGTGGAGGCACCTGACTCAAATCATGACTGTCAAGGAGTTCTGGGAAACCCAGGTTCTGGGAGGGCAAGTGTCACAGAAAAAGAGAGTAAACACACCCCGAACCCCCAAAGCTGAATGAGGACTTCTGCTGGAGTAGATTGGAGAGAGCTCTGGGAAGAGTCAGGCGAGCTTGGCTATGACCTGCTCTACTGTTTTTGCAATTCTGATATTTACAACATCCTCCATTTGCTGAGACCCTAATAGGTATTTTATCTGAGAGGAGGACACAAGTCATAGAACTCTCAAAAACAGAAATGGCTGAAACAAAGGTGGTGTTTTCTCTCTTTCCCCTCAGATGGAGAAATCTAGCTTTGTCTGGCTGCTGATGTTGGTTCGGGGCCAGCTTCTCTGAGACTTTCTTGGATTTTCTCATCTGCTTATTGCATCACAGTTGAATGATGACTCTTGAGACTGTAGACACAACTGCCCTTTTCAAGATAGAAAGGGAAGAACGGAGTCAATGGGTCGAGGTTTATGCCTATTATCAGGAAGCCCAAAATGCTTCCCAGAATCCCCTGCAGGTTTCCCTGATGTCTCACTGGCCAGGATGGTGTTAGGTGGCCATCTCTGGCTACAGGGCAAGCAAGGATGGGGATGTTCACGTGGCTTCCTTCCCGGAATGAAACTGAGTCTCTGCTGGCAAAAACAAAGAGTGGAACGGGCAGTAGGGAGGTGTGGGGAGTGGTGTCACACAAGGGCTAATTCCATCAATCTGGTTCCTTCCAGAGTGGTGAAATCAAAGAATCAAACACATGTGAAATGTGCTAGAGAATCATTCTCAAAATGAAAACCTGAAGTTCCCTGTGGGATCATTCTATTTCATATGGCTCTTTTGATAAAGAGAGATACTTTTTTTCAACTTTGACAAAATCAGAAAGGACTGCCTATGTCCTGGTACTACCTACCTGTCTGACTCCTCCAGCCCATCTCTCCACTGTCAGTCCTGCTGCCCACGCCCCCTCTGACACTGGAGGAGCGTGCAATCTCCTTCCAAGATCCTTGAATCCACTAAGACTATTCTCACCCCAGAGCTTTTGCTTCTGTGATTTTCTCTGCTCGGAACAGACTTTCCCCTTTCTGTTTCTACTTCAAATATGTTCACTGTGATTCCTGACCTATGGGAAACCCTTCCCCCCATTGTTCTTTCTAGTTTTTCCTTCAGATAACATTTTTTATTCTTGTACAGTTTATTGATGAGCATTTACCTGCTTGAGAGGCAGATAATGTTTAAGAACCTGGGATCTAGAGCTTGGTGTGGTGGCACATGCAATCCCAGCATTTGAGAGGCTGTGAGACAGGAGGATGGTGGTTTGTGGACAGCCTCAGCTACTTAGTGAGGCCCTTTGCAACTAGGTGAGACTCTGTTTCAAAATAAAGAATAAAAAAATAGGGCTGGGGTGTAGCTTGGAGGTAGAATGGCCCTGGGTTTCATCCCCAGTACTGCAATGGCTGGCATAAACATTACCCAGAATCCTGCTTCCTCTTGTTTCTCAGCTAACAAACAAGACTCGCCTCCCCTTGGAGTACTGTTAGGTTTGGGACCACATAGGCAATGACCATGAGGCTGTGCATGGGACCAGGGCTCTTGCCTACCCCCATCTGGATGGCTGCAGCATCAATTAGGTGTTTTGCTGGCTGATCCCACCACCTTGTGACAGCTGCTTCCCTGACTAGCCTGAACTCTGGCCCAAGTCACAGCTCAGGGCTGATCTGACCTTCTATGAAGAGTATTTTCCAACCCGCAGACAATGGTAGCTTTGTGGGCCAGCTGCTCTGAGTTCCCTTTCAGAGGCCACCAGGGCTTTTAAATCACATAAAAAGCACGTCTGAGATGTGCAGTGGGGACTCGCGTCAGGCAGCTAGCTACTCTACTAATTCTTGTTTAACACTAGGTCTCAGGGGAGCCATTAGGAGCCATGTAAAACAGACCTCAGCCCCCCTGGCTGGCTTCCAGATCCTTTTGTTGGCTGCCTTGGGAGCCTCTGCAGAGGCCTGGACCATTTCCTGTGGCCTCTGGGCCCCTGGCCAATAGCTTAAAGGCCAGCCTCCCCATCTTCTGGGTACCGCCACTTGGGGATGGCCTTCGTGCCTCCCATTCGCTGCTCTAGCCCTGCTGTAAGTCTCTTTATTAACAGTTTCTTTGCAAGCTCATGGTGGTCCCTGAACTTGTCTGCGATTTCCTGGAAAATAAACAACTGCTGTGTCAGAACATGAGTCCCAACGGATCATTCTATAAGTCTCTCCTAAGTCAATCCCTATTTATGGTCTCTGGCTATCCATCCCCCTACACACACACACACACACACACACACACACACACTCCTTGAAAACCCCTCTATATGCCAATAAGAACCTTCCAGAAGCCTTGAGAAGGAAGACTGCCTCTTAAAGAGTGGAACATGCAATGATACCTGATACACGAGGGTGTTGCTTTCTAGAAGGTTCTTCAAGGTTCCTTTCAGGAGACATACTAGGCCACAAGTGCCTCCCTTGGAGCTTTTCTCTGTCCTCAAACCTGGCAAGTTGCTTTAAGCCCTTTCCCAGAGGACAACCCAGAGCCAGGCAGCCAGTTCCTGGGACTGGCTCCCCATTCAGCTTCCTTGGTCATCTCAGCCTGCAGCAGTGACGTCCATTTTCCCTGGGAAGCCCTGTCCAGAGAGGAGCCAGGCTTGGCTTGTTGCCTCCATAGGACTTGGCTAGGAGCCCAACTTTCAATCAAACCCCATCCACGTTTCCTGTTCTCAGCAAGTCCTTGCATTTGCTCAAGTCATGTGGCTGAAAGAAATCTTAAAATGCTGATTGCCTTTTTGTCTAGGAAGGGAATGCAGAAATGACCCAGTTCACTGGCAGTCAGCTGTCCTTTAGATTCTGTTACCTCCCCATCAGAAGGTCATGGCTATCCAATAAGGGGGGAAAAAGTCCCCAACATGTAGACTCACCCTCTCATTCTCTGGGCACTTTCTGCTAATTATCTAGAACTCTCTGGAGCCCGCTTTGAAAGTCGTTCATTACTACGGAGCAAGGTGTGGCCCAGAGAGCCCGGCACACTGAGGGGGTAACTGTTACTTGGAGTCCTGGGTGTGACTGGACTCTGGAGCTCTTAAAGCCAGATAGGTGCACTTAGGAATGTTCTGCTGATGTGTAGCACATTATCCACATTTGCTTTAGATTTGGTCCTATGGTAAAATGGTACAATACTAAACTCTCCTGTTTTCACTGACTTTGGTAATTTCTCCTGGTTGGTGTACTAGTTAGCCAGGGCCATCAGGATAAATCACCACAGACTGTATCACATACACATCAAACTTGTTTTCTCACAATTCTCAAGGTTGCAAGTCCAAGGTCAAGGTGTCAGTGGGGTTGGTTCTTCTGGAAACCTCTTTCCTCGGCTTGCAGAGAGACATCTACCTGTGCACCTGCCTTGTCTTTCCTCTATCACTGTTTGTAGCCAAGTCTCTTTTTTATAGTAATATTGAATTAGGGCCCATTCATTTTTCATTTTACCTTATTAAATCTCTGAAGGTTTTATCTCTATATATAGTCACTATTATAGTTTAGATAAACATCCCTTAAAAGCCCATGTATTCAAGGCTCAGTTGCCAGCCTGTGTCACTTTTGGGAGGTGGTACTCTCTTTAGGAGGAGGGGTCTAGCGGGAGGAAGTTAGGTCACGGGGTCGTGCCCTTGGAGGAGATAATAGCAGCCCAGGCTCTGCTTCTCTTTGTTGTTCAGCTACCATTGGGTGAACATCTGCTCCAACACCTGCAACCACCATGATGGCCTTGCCACCTTGGAAACCATGAGCCAAAATTAACTATTCTTCTTTCTAACTTAACTATCTTGGGTATTTTGACACAGTGACAGAAAGCTAACACCAGAAAGTGGTACCAAGAAATGGGGTCATAGTTATGACTATTTCTGATGATATGGTATGGAAGGAAGATATATATGGAGACTCAGTCTGGAGAAAGCCTACAGGACTCTAAACAGAGCTTAATGAGTAATTTTGATGAGGACTCAGAAGCTCTGAATGCTAATAGAAATGTGGCTAGTAAAGGGTAATATGAGGTTAAAGATGGAAATAAGGACTCTCTAAAATGAGACAAGAAACATCCCATATTACACCATAGAAAGACTTTGGCTTCCTTTCCTCTATGCTTCAAGTCCTTCTGGGAGGCTGAGCTTAAAGGTGTTGAGCAAGTTTACCTGATGAAGAAAATTTTAAGACAGTATATCATTGCTGGCTGCTTTTAGGTAGATTAACAGCGAAAACTGGGAGCAATTGGCAGAGCAGGAAGATTTGGAAAACTTGTAGTTTGGCCGGCAAAGGAATGTGTTTAATAAGATTCAGTCAATCAGTGTGCAGTTACTAAAGATATTAGCACCATTAAAAAGAAGCCAAGTAAGGGTACAATAGAAAAGATGCCTGAGGGCATATCAGAGATCAGCAAATACCTATGCACTGTAGGCCCAGAGGTGGGAAGGTGCAAACTTATATCAAAGACTTTCACTTGAGAAGCCCTGAAGCATCCTGTTCAGGGAGGGCCACTCAGGGAACTGTGTCCCCAGGATTCACTTTCCAATGTTCAGCCATCAAGGCACATAGAGGCTACTTCTGCCATCGTTCAAGTGGGCTCTGGTTCAGCTTGTGCCACTGGCGGACCTGGGCAGTGTTCAAGTGATGCTGGTTTTGCTGGGCACGCAGAATGCAAGAGTTACGAGGTCATAGAGACTTTTACCAAGATTTCCAAAGAAAGCCTTCGATATCAGGCAATCCATAGCAGGGTTGGAGTGCCTGCAAGCAGTCTGAGAGGGTAGGTGATGGTGAAGTGGTGAGAGTGAGGCTGCAGGAGAGACCATAAGAATTAAGAGAGGCCAGGGACAGGGAGTGTCTGTAGGGCATAAGCAGAGCCAGCCCAAGACAGAGGTCATGTGGGCTGCAGGCAGAGACACCATAGGAGCAGGGCTGTCCATGTTCCTGGGAGCCCCCCTTCTGCCACCTTGTACTGTGGATGCTGAGCCCAGAGCTACAGTTTTTTTTTTTTTTTTTGTGGTACTGGAGTTCCTGGAAACCCTTCTACCTCTGGGCTACACTCCCAGACACCTATTTTTTATATTTTTATTTGGAAACAGGGTCTCTTAAGCCAGCATGGCTGGCTTCGAACCTGCACGATCCTTCTGTCTCCGCCTCCCAAGCGCGGAGATTACAAGCATGCGCACCACACCCCGCTGAGCTACAGGTTTTAATGTTTGCTTTGCTGAGTTTCTGTCTTGCTTTATTGTGGTACCTCCTTTCTATGTTCCTAGGTTTCTGTTTTGGAATAGAAACATCTACTCTGTGCCATTGTATCTTGGAAGTATAATTTCTTTTTGCTTTTTTTTTTTAAGTAGGAGCTCATGGTCCTATTTAAATAGGAGCTTTTAGTCTCAGAGGAGACTTTGGAGTTGGACTTTTGAGCACTGCTGGAACCGCTATGGCTTTGAAGATGCTTGGAGAAGGACTGAATGCATTTTGCATTATGAGATGGACATGAGCCTTTAGAAACTAGGGGTAGAAGCCAGGTGTGGTGGTGCACTTGGGAGGCTGAGACAGGAGGATCCTGGTTCGCGAACAGCCTCAGCTACTTAGTGAGGCCCTTTGCAACTCAGTGAGACCCTGTTTCAAAATAAAGAATAATAAATAGGGCTGGGGGTGGAGCTCAGAGGTATAATGCCCCTGGGTTCCTTTCCCAGTACTGAAAAAAAAAAAAAGAAAGAAAAAGAAACTAAGGGCAGAATGCTATAGTTTGGGTAAGTGTCCCCCAAAGGCTCTATGTGTTAAAGGCTTGGTCACCAGCCTGTGGAGCTACTGGGAGGTAATGGAGCCTTTAGGAAGTGGGTACTAGTAGAAGGAAGTTAGATCATTGGGGTGGCTTCTTGAAGGGGATACTAGGACCTCAGCCACCTTTCCTCTCTTTCTGCCTCTTACCTGCCATGAAGTGAACAGACCTTCTCTACCACGAGCTCCTACCATGATGTACTGTGCAACCACCCACCCCAAACAATGAGATAAGCAACCATGGGTGGAAGCCTCTAAAACTGTGAGCCAAAATAAACCTGTTCTCTTTTAAAATTAAATACCCAAGGTGTGTTGTCACAGTAATGAGAAGCTAACAGTCACATTCTGAGGTGTTGGGAGTTAGGTTTGACCATATGAATTAGGGAGTGATATAATTCAGCTATCATGGTTGGCTAGACTTCATAATATCCTTGTGGCTAATTCAGAGAACATATGGAAACTATATTCCTGGAATTCTTGTACATTCAAAAAACATTCTTCTGTAGCTTTATTTTTAGGTCAACATCCACCCCCCAACCTTAAATTTGGAAAGCATTGCTCTATTGACGTCTAGTCTTGCAAATTCTTATGGAGAAAGTCTGAGGCCAGCTAAATTGCTTTTTCCAGCTCCATCTGCCAGACATTTGAGGGGGATCCCCATGGACCATCTTGACACAAACTACAAGAAGACAGAGGGCTCACAAATGGCCCACGTGAAACCATCCAAAGAACTCTCCATCTGAGCCCAGCCCAATTGCCAGTCCACAGATTATAGTAAACAAAACAGGTGTTTTTAAGCCACTGTGTGGAGGTGGTTTGTTATACAACAACTGATACCTGACACGTAGACCTAGTAGTAATTCTCCTTGGATTACAGTCAATGTCTTTAGGCACGAGTTACTTTGTGTGGGTGAATGGTTTAGTCTGTGTTCCACTCTAGGCAGCTGGTCTTTGCAGCTTCAGGGCTGTTTGTAATGCAATGTAGAAACTCTTGTTCCCATCCTGTCTCACCTACAGACTGCTGCCTGCAAATATAGTAGAATCTGAGTGAATGCTCCCTCGGTACAGTACCATGTGTACCACGTTTTCAGCTTCTCATTAGGGTGAGACCTGACTCTCCCAGCCCTGGCACCCACCCTCTCTCTCAGCAGCTCCCTGCACCTGCTTCATATGCAGTGTGTTTGGGAGCCTTTCTCCAAGTACTGCAGTTGGGGGCCACACATGTCTCTTACTTTCATTACAGATGGAGTTGCATTTCTTATTCTCAATTTTGTAGATGGTAGGAGGGTGTGATGTCCTGCAGGGAAGAAAGGCAGTTTTCTGCTTGTTATGCCATTAAAGTATTAGAATAATACAAATAAAAATCTATTTGGAAACAGTCTTGGTCTAATCAGGTTTCTATAACAAAATACTGTAAGCTAGATGTCTTGTAAACAACAACAACAACAACAACGACAACAACAAAATGCTCTCTGGCTCATAGTGGGCTCCTCCTCGCCGAGCCCTCACATGGTAGAGGAAGCAAATGTCTTCCCTGGAACATCTTTTATCTTTCCTTTTTATTTTTTGTGATACTGGGGATTGAATCCACAAGCATTCTGCCACCATCCCTTTTTATTTTTTTATTTTGTAACAAGTTAGTGCTAAGTTGCTGCATATTGGCTATGAATATGTGAACTTCTTGTCTCAGCCTTTTAAGTGCTTGAATTACAAGTATGCACCACCACACCTGGTTCCCTTGACCATCTTTTATAAGGGCACTCACTAATCCTGCTGACAAGGGCTTGACCTTCATGACCTAAACAACTCTAAAGCCTCCACCTGTTAGCAACACATTGGAAATTAGGATCTCAACATATTAATTTTTGGAGGATACAAACATTCATATCATACAAGGGTTAACATAGGTTTGTCAATTTCCTGCCTGCCTGCCTGCCTTCCTGCCTTCCTGCCTTCCTGCCTTCCTCCTCTACCTCTCTCTTTCCTTCTCTCTTCTCTCTCCTTCCTTCCTTCCTTCCCTCCCTCTCCCTCCTTCTTCATTTTCTTCTTTCCTGCTTTTACAGTGTTGGGGAACAATCCCAGGCCTTACACATTAGACAAGCACTCTACCACTGAGCCATAGACCCAACACTAAGAAAAGCTTTTTGTTAACATTATTCTAAAAGAGAAAGTCATTTTGACATCTAAATGATTGCAAGTACCAAAATTCAGAAAAAGGGTAATTCTTCTTAAGAGAGAATTAGGATGTATCTTATTATTTATGTATAGGAAGTATTAATTTTTGAAGATACAGGAAAATTGCAAACTAAAATTGGGATTTACACAATTTTTCTTTAAGTAGCCTGTAACCATAAGCTTATGACTATAAGGAACATTAATCATTGTGTTTAGAAGAAATTCTCTCTTCATACACAGGGTCATTACAATTACTGTGTGTGTGTGTGTGTGTGTGTGTGTGTGTGTGTGGTACTGGGTATTGGACCCAGGTGCTTTCTCTGAGCTACACCTCCAGCCCTATTTTATTTTTCATTTTTTAAACAGAGTCTCACTAAGTTTCTGAGGCTGGTCTCAATCCTGTGATCCTGCTGCATCAGCCTTCTAAGTACTGGATGACAGGTGTGCGCCACCATGCCCAGATTATTATAATTTTTAAGTACTGATGATTATTTTAATGCTACATCAGGTTTTGAAATTCATAATTCACTTTAATCTCCTTCTGGCTCAAACCATTTCTGGCTTTAGTTTCTATGAGCATGTCAGGTAAATTGTTTATATAAGACATCTGATAGACGGGGTGCATTTTGAAGGGAGGGAAAGAGCTTTGCTGTAGAACTAAGTCCACCAGAACTCCAGTGTCTTTATTTTTGCATCTTGGTCCCATCGCCACTTGGTCTCATCTTCTGTGGACTGTGGCTGCTGGGGACCCTGGGCTAACCCTCTCAGAGTGCATCACTAGATTCTTAACACTTCTCCTCTGGACCTGCCACCAGAGCTGTGAGCATTGTGCCACATTCCTCTCCAGCACTTAGCTCCAGAGGAAATGTTTGTGGGATAACAAATGAATGGTGCACAGCACGGCCTACTGCAGGCTCCCTGGGGCCGCATCCAGAGATGGAGACTGTCCGCACTGTGCTTGTGTTGGCCGCCTGCCAGGTCTCACTTTCTCCTGGCCTCTGTGCATGTCTGGTGCATGGATTCCACTGAGGTAGAGCTCTCATGAGGAAAGCACTGATAAGAGTGCAATTGAGGGAAACTTTGTCCTCAGAGAAGAGGGAGGAAGAGTCATTTAGAAACTCTAGGACCTTCAGATTGTGAGACTGATGCACTGCCTACTGTACTTAGAGGGCAAAAAATAAGAAATTGGATGCTCTCCTTAATATGCCAAAGCTAGGGAGAAAATGGGTCATGGGAGGAACTCTAGACAAAGAAGGAGATACTATAGATGAGCAAATAAGGCGACCTAACTGAGGGGATGGGAGGGAGGAAGTGGGAAATTCTCTAATGTTCATGATGTACATTAACAAACACATCAAAGCCTATCACTAAGCCAAACATGAGAAGGAGGGAGGGGGAGGGAATGGGGAAGGAATTAGGTAAAAGCTAAGTGGGTGATGTGCACATGTATGTCTCCACCGTCTTATACCCCATTAAGATGTATGACTACGGGAAAGTCCGGAAGCCGTAGCCGCCTGAAACGGAGGCCAGAGGCAGGAGAGGGCCCGGCCCTGGCGGCGGCCATGGTGGAGAGGCCGGAGGACCTAAACCTGCCCAACGCCATCATCACCAGGATCATCAAGGAAGCGTGCCAACAACTTTGCAATGAAGGGAAAGCGCAAGACACTGAACGCCAGTGATGTGCTCTCATGGAAGAGATGGAGTTCCAGCGGTTCGTTACCCCGTTAAAAGAATCTCTGGCAGCCGGGCGTGGTGGCGCACGCTTGTAATCCCCGCGCTTGGGAGGCGGAGACAGGAGGATCGCGCAGGTTTGAAGCCAGCCGCGCACGCTGGCTTAGGAGACCTTGTTTCCAAATAAAAAAAGTATAAAAAATAGGTCTGGGAGTGTAGCCCAGAGGTAGAAGGGCTTCCAGGAACCTCAGTACCACCAAAAAAAAAAAAAAAAAAAAAAAAAAGAAGCTCTGGAAGCATATAGACAGGAGCAGAAAGGCAAGAAAGAAGCTTCAGAGCAAAAGAAGAAAGACAAAGACAAAAAAAAAAAAACAGATTCAGAAGAGCAAGACAGGAACAGAGACGAGGACAATGACGAAGACGAGGAAAGGCTGGAAGAAGAAGAACAGAATGAAGAAGAGGAGATAGACAACTGAATGGGGTGGGCACACTGGCACTGTGGAAGCTGCCACTCTGAAATGTGGTACATGTTTATGTGAAGCTTTTCCTTGCTAGGCAGTAGTCTTGGGCACAAGTGCGTAAGAAGATCAAAATAAAAACTGTTCAGAATTATCTTCAAAACCAGTGCTTCTCAGACTCAGAGCATCTGAGTGGCAGGATCCTGTTTTGTTTCATCAGTTTGAAAGTTATGACTTTTTGGTAAGAGAGATTCTAAATGGCGAGTCCATTTTATATCTCATGTTTACTTACATGTAAGTTTAAGTACTTTTTGTTTCCAGGCCTCCTTACTCAACAACAACAAAAAAAAGTAGTGATTTCCATGCTGACTGCTATGTTCCAGATCACAGAGGCAGTGAAGGAGGCTCAGGAAAAATTGAGGCTTTGATCATGGTCACCTATGTTTGGTTGTACAGTACTTGGCAATACTAGCTTATTAAGAATGGTCAGAATTGTTTAGTTTTAGGAAACTACTAAGAAACTGGGAGAGTAATGGAATCTGTCTTGTCTCTTCACTTGACAGTTGCATTCATTGAGTTTGGTTTTCTCAAGATCCGGTTGGTTTGCAGTCCTTCTATATTTCCTGTAGACATTCCACCTGCCGGGGTGGCTGCACTCTGGGCACATGTGCTCATAAACTAGCAGTGTGGATTAGAATTAGACATGCAAGGGTGCCAGTGTCTGTCTTTAACAAAACAAATGGCCAAGTATTACATGTGCCTCACTGCCACCTACCACTGCAGCTTTAGGCTTTATCATCACCTCCTGGAACGTGTCAAATCCCAGGTTTTCTCTTATTATACGTCATCTCTTCATATGCTTCATCGAAAAGCTTTTCATTCTTTAATTGGTGACGGGTTCCAGACTTCATTTCCTCTAGGCACAACTTTTTCCGACTGTGCTTCTCTTCCTCTGTATCCACATTCTCTTTTACTCGTTTCATCTCCCACTCTAGGAACTTTTGATTACTTGCTTAATATCCCAAAATGCAAGTTCCTCTGACTTCTTGGTTCTAACCTCTTATCTTTTAAAAATGATATCGTGAAATTCCTCTGAACCTTAAGGGAAATCTGATGGTGCTCATGAATCTAATCCCCCACGCCAACCATTCCCTTTAATTGCTTCTAAACTGTCTTTGTTGGCTTTTATTATCCTTTTTCTCTTTCCATTCACTGTTCCAAGAACTTTTTAAAATCTCAGTTGAGTGCTTGGGATTTGACAGGTAGTGTGGTGAAGTGTGACACTGTTAACTTATTAACTTAATACAATAAAAAGTTTGTTGATAAAAGACTAAAGACTGTGTAGAAGATTATAATGCTTTGTACAAATAAAGAACTTTCTTCTTTAAAAAAAAGATGTATGACTACAATGTACCAATATAAAAAAGATGACAATAAGATCATCCAAACACCATCACTTAGATGAGAGCCACATTAACATGTTGGTGTGTTTACTTTCTTCCTTTTTCTTTTCTTTTTTTGTGGTACTAGAATTGAACCCAGGAGCATTCTACCTCTGAGATACATCCCCAGCCCTATTTAAATTTTTTTTGAAACAGGTCTCACTAAGTGACTGACAGCTTAGCCTCACTAAGTGCTGAGGCTGGCTTTGAACCTGTGATTCTCCTGTCTCATCCTCCTATGTACTGGGATGACAGGCATATGCCACCACTCCTGGCTAGTGTATTTGCTATTAAAATAAAAATACACAAATCAAAACATTTTTGAGAGCATTTACATTTTTGGTAAACATACATTCTCTCTATATATTATATAATATGTATCTTCCCCTATCTTGAAGAAGTCTTTGTAAACAATATTTTTATTGGTGGTAAAACTGATTGGATGAATATATAAAATTTATGCAAGCATTCATTTCCTGTTGGTGCAGTTGTTTTGCTATTATAAATAATAATGCAGCTGGGTGTGGTAGAACATGCTTGTAATCCCAGCATTTGGGAGGCTGGCATAGGAGGATTGCAGTTCAAGGCCAGCCTCAGCTACTTAGTGAGGCACTTTACAACTCAGTAAGACCCTGTTTCAAAATAAAGAATAAAAAGTAGGGCTGGAGGTGTAGCTTGGAGGTAGAATGCCCCTGGGTTCCATTAAAAAACAATAATAATTTTAAAAACTCAAGTATTTACATCTGTGTTTAAGTCTCTGATCATTTCTGTATGATAAGTTCCTAGAAGTAGAATTAATAGGTCTCTTACACATTTTCTATTTCTATGATTCCTCTGTTTAGCTTTATGACTCTATCTCATTCTCCTGCCAAACTCAATTTCTTAAATGAAACAAAATTAAACTTTGCTAGATCGTTAAAAATAGTACTGGTATACATTTATGCTAGAACCGGAACCCAAAAGAGTTAGGTGGGCTGAGACAGAAACTTGGATGTTATGATAAAAATTCTCATGGATCTAATCTGGCATTTATAGTCACCAGACCACATACTATAGTAAAGATGAAAGCGATGAAGCCCAACAAGAGCCATGTTGACAAATGTGAATCAAAAGAAGCTCACAACCTCAGGCCAGAGTAATAAAGGTATAGAATCCAGAACAGGAGGAGGATTGGCCTATTCTGCTCTGTGGTGTCAAACCTGTTCTCAGCACTTGGCCCTATGCTTAAAGGAAACAATAGCAAATTATCCATGTTTAGAGGAGAAATCAGAATAAGAAAGACAAAAAACTAGAAAAGTTAGTGTTTCTGTACTCTTTTGTGCTGGACCATGTATGTATTATATGATACAGGGCCCTGCTGTATCAGGGCTGACTGACCTGGGGACAGGGCCTTTGATGCCAAAATGAGTCTTCAGAGTCCCTCCAGGAATTGGAATTTGGAACCAAGAGGCCCAGAGGTGAGAGTCACCAATGAGTTGTATGAATGGCAGGACTGTACTAATGGCAGGACTGTACCAGCTGCTCTGAATTCCTGGCAACAGCTTCCATAAGTTGTAGAAGACTCTTTTCTTGAACCTATGGGAGACTTCAGACAGACCTAACTAGAGCCCATTTCTGTAACTTATGACTGGAAAAAAGTAACTATCAGCAGTACACTATGAGAAATGTTGAAACCATGATGCTTATTTTGGAGAAGAAAAGATGCAGAGGGATCATGAGGGCTGTAGGTAAATACTTGCAGGTCTGGCAATGAAGAAGCCAGACCAGACTCATTCCATGAGGCTTCAAATGGCAGAAAGGTAAGGGCTCAGGCTCCACTATCTCTCCCCAAGGACCGGAAAACCTGGGCTCCCCGTCACTTGTCCTGTGCAACCTTAGGCGGGGCTGTGGTAGAGAGGTCCAAGCACAAAGCTTTACTAGTCTCAGAGCATTGATTTGCTCTATATACCCACCTATTTCAGTCCTTTCCCTCTTAATGAAACCACTCAGGTGTTTTGGAAGCAGTTCCTAGGTCTTTGGTGCCCCCTGGTGCATGGGAAGACAAAGTCTTAACATATTTCAGGAAGATAGTTAATTTTTAACTATTCTGCCATCCTTTGATGAAATTGAATTCAGTAAGGATGTTTTGATACTTCAAAGAAATAAGCCAAATGGTTTTGTAAATTTCAGTCATCAACTGCTTAATTCTTTGATTCTCTTCTTATTACCAGGAGAGTTGACAAAGGGGTTTGCCTTTCACCCTTCCCACTATCCCAGCATCCTACACAGCCTTTCCAGTTGGATGAATTTATTCCCAGCAGAAGGTCTAAATTGCATATGATGGAGAACAGCAGAGGACTGCAGCTCTCCATGGACTGAACCTGGACTCTCCAAGAAACCATGAGCAAATTAATCTTCTTTCCCCTAATTTCTGCGGTCAGGCATTTTGGGTTATAGTAGCAAGAATGCTGACTGAGGTAGGCATCATTCTCTAAACTGAGAAATCAGAGTGAGGAGGAGGTCAAATAGCTCCTGAAGGCAAGTTCCACAGCACTCTGTCTGTGGTATAGTGTTGAACCTGCCCAAATTAAGTGCCGGGGCCACCCCATCATCTCCCCCCACTCTCCTTAACCGTTTTGGTCCCTGCTTTCACCTTCCATCCTGTCCCAGGCCTGGCTTTCGCTCCCTATGGGTTGGCTGTTCTCTGTTCTCATAACGGTCTCCACACGTACTAGTCCTGCCACCCCCAGTGGGTCTCCTCAGCATGGCTGGCACTGGCGATGATCCTAAGTTGTCACTGTGTGAGGCACCTGAACATAGAAAGGGGTATGGATGAAAAGGGTAACTTGCAGCACACACACACATGCTGGGTGACCCTGATGCCCCCGCCTTCGAGCCTAGCACGCATGGCCTCCTAACTGGTGGGTGTCAGGGTCATTGGGAACCCAGCTGCTCTCTCCAGTGCTGGGGCTCACTGGATCCACACTCTTATGCCCCTCAGGGACATCACAGTAGCAAACCTTGCTCTTTCCACTTTGATGTCTTTGCTTAGAATGTTCCTTCAGCTTAAAGGCCTTTCTTCCATGCCTGCTGGTCAAGGCCTTTCTATGTAACAGGCCCAGTGAAACTGCACCTTCTCCAAGAAGCTGGGCTTCCTGCTCCCACTGGCACAGCACTAGGTGGGCTCAGTATGACTCGGCTCAATGCAACTCTGCCTGCATCCTGATAGACATGCCTCACTGACCCACGCTGGGGACAAAATGTATACACACATTTCTCAAATGAGAAGGAGCCTCAAGGGTGAGGACTAGAAGAATTTGGATTGGTTAGGGCACGTGTGTATTTCTCTAACAATTTGCTCCAAGGCTTTCCCACTCCTTCAAGGGAGTTGAACAAATCTGGCAACCTGGACATGATCGACACCTATTGGTCATGCACTGTCACAGCATTTGCACATATACCTCAGAAGTTCAATATTCTGTACTTGGTTCTCTGGAGAAATTAAAAATCTTAGAAATAAACTACATGATAGAATATATCTATATCTATATCTATATATATCTGTAGTGTTGGAATTTTAGAGGTGAAGCAATTGAGTCTTATTGTAATTCTAGGGTCTCTCAATCCCACTAGAAATCAGAGCAGTTTATGTGTCAATTAATAGAGTAAGTTTTCTTAGTGCTGAGTTTCTTGAGTTCTCTGTATATTCTAGATATCAGTCCTCTATCAGAGGAATAGTTGGCAAAAATCTTCTCCCATTCTGTTGGCTCTTGATTGAGGTTCTTGGCAGTTTCCTTTACTGTACAGAGCCATTCAGTTTCATGCAATCCCACATATTGATTCGCCTTTTAGTTTCTTGGGCCTTTGGGGTCTTGTTGAGAACATTTTTATCTGTGCCTATGTGTTGCAGTGTTAGACCTATGCCCTCTTCAAAGATCCTCAAGTTCTCTGGTCTAATTTCCAAGTCTTTGATTCATCTTGAATTGACTCTTGTGCAAGGTGAGAAAGTGTGACTTATTTCCATTTTTCTGTATATGGTTAACCAGTTTTGCCAACACCATTTGTTGAGCAGGCTATCTTTCTTCCATTGTATGTTTTTGGCCCCTTTGTCAAAAATCAATTGGCTGAAAGTGTGTGGATTTATTTCTGAGTCTTCTATTCTGCTCCATTGGTCTATGTATCTGTTTTTGTGCCAGTACCATGCTGTTTTTATTACTATGGCTTTGTAGTATAGTTTTTTTTCTTTTTTTGTGGTACTGGGGTTCCTGGAAGCCCTTCTACCTCCAGGATACATTCCCAGACCTATTTTATACTTTTTATTTGGAAACAGGGTCTCTTAAGCCACTGGCTTCGAACCTGCACAATCCTCCTGTCTCCGCCTCCCAAGCACAGGGATTACAAGCATGCACCAGCATGCCTGGCTGACTTTGTAGTATAGTTTAAAGTCAGGTATTGTTGATTCCTCCTGCATGTTTTTTGTTGCTAAGAACTAATTTGGCTATTCTGGGGTTTTGTTTCAAATGAATTTAAGGACTGATTTTTCTATGTCTGTGAGGAATGATCTTAGTAATTTAATGGATACTGTGCTGAATCTGTAGTTCACTTTTAGAAGAATGGCCATTTTGATGATATTTATTCTGACTATTCATGAACATAGAAGATCTTTCCATCTTATAAGGTCTTCTTTGATTTCTTTTTTCAATGTTTTATAATTTTATTTGTAGAGCTCTTTTACTTCCTTGAATAAGTTCATTTGTATTTTATTTTTTTTTGGGGGGGATATCCTGAGTGGAAGTGTTTTCTGGATTTCTTTTTCAGTGGATTCATGGTTGGTATACCACAAACCTTCTGATTTCTTAAGATTGATTTTGTATCCAGACACATTGCTGAATTTGTTGATCAGTTCTATAAGCCTTTTGTTTGAGTTTTTTGGGTTTTCTAAGCACTAAGAAAACAAATAACCCAATCAAAAATTGGCAAGTGAATGAAATAGATACTTCACAAAAGAAGAAATTCTAATGCCCAATAAATACATGAAAAAAATCCTCAACATCATTAGCAATCAAAGAGATGTAAATCATAACTACCCTGAGATTTCACCTAACTCCAACTAGAATGGCAATCATTAAAAATACAAACAATAACAAATGTTGGTGAGGATGTAGAAAAGTGGGAACTCTAATACATTATTGGTAGGATTGCAAATTTGTGCAACCACTTTGGAAAAGAGTATGGAGGATCCTCAGAAGAATGGGGATGAACTTACCATATGATCCAGCAATACCACTTCTGGGTATCTACCCAAAAGAAAGGAAACCAAACTATCAAAATAATGCATGCATATCTATATTCATAGCTGCACAATTCACCTTTGCCAAACTATGGAACCAGCCAAGATCTCCATCAACAGATGGGTTACAAAACTATGGCATATGTAAACAATGGAATTTTATTCAGCCATAAAAAAACAAAATTATATAATTTACAGTGAAATCAATGGAACTGGAGGACATTATTCTAAGTGAGATTAGTCAGTTACAACAAATAAGAAATTTGATGCTCTCCCTAATATGCGGAAGCTAGGGAGAAAATGAGTCATAGGAGGAACTCTAGATGAAGGAGATACTATAGATGAGCAAATAAGGTGACCTAACTAAGGGGATGGGAGGGGGAAGTGGGAAATTCTCTAATGCACATGATGTACTTTAACAAATATAAATATATCCGTATCAATCACTAAGCCAAACATGAGAAGGAGGAAGGGGGTGGGAATTGGGTAAGGGCTACTTGGGTGATGTGTGCATGTATGCTTCCAGCATCTTATACCCTATTAAGATGTATGACTATAAAGCACCAATAAAATTTTTAAAAAGGTACACAAGAAAAAAATAGAGTAAGTTTTAAAAAATCATCATAATTACTAGGCTTTTTAAAAATTACATACCTTAAGTCCAGGCAAGAACTGCTATGGAATAAACATTGTCTTAAGAATCTATGCTTACGTTCTAGTGTTCTTCAATGCCCCAGTTTTTAGCTGTCACATAGAATTCTAGAATAGATCTAATTTCCTTGCCTCTATTTATGACCCTTATAACTCAATTCTGCCCTTATTTTCAACCTTTGGACACTTGAGACGTGGATGTGCTGGTAGGAGCTCAAGAAGCCATTTCAAATCAGGAGGTGGAAGAATTTTTTTTTTCTGAGGTTGACAGAGCATCAAGGCAGACATTTCCTGTGCCCTTGATAATGGATGAGCTGCTATGTAGACTTAATCGCTAGCCTTTATATAAGCGAGAAATAAATTTCTATCTCATTAAGTACAGCACTTACTACCAAGAAATGACTTTTTGTGCAGAAATTAATTTATTAGTTAAGGTCTATTGGAAGTGGTAAAGAAGACAAGAAGCAAGGACTATATGCAATGGACTGAGAACTTGGTCATCTTTAACCTACAGAAGCAAAACATTTCATTAAATTGACAACCATTACTCCAGCACATTTCAATAAGGGTTCTCTGCCAGACCACAGAAGACGGCCTGCTGTCAAATATCAGTCATAGGAAGCTGGCTTGCTACCCAAGCTTGTGGCTCTCCAGGATAAAAGACAGCCCTCCATTAAGTGAAGAACCATCAGTGCACAGAAACCAGGAACTCAAAGGCCAGAGTCCTCAGGCTTTAAAACCCCAGAATTCCTAAGAGGCTTTAGGGCACAGTGGCCACGTGAATCTGAATCTCTCCACTGATCTTTCCCCAAACGATAAAGTCAACATGAAACACAAATAAAAAACTTACACATGACCCACGGCCATGGCACTGCTAGGAGACAGAGCCTGTCACAAACTCCAAGTTGCAAAATGAGAAATCAACACTTGATTTCAACAGAGATGCTCTGGGGCCTCCTGCTGCCACTGTATATATACAGTGCTATGCACAGGTGAGAACGGGGGTTGGGGGGACATCACTATGTTGAGAAGGGGAGGCTGGATGAGGATGTAGAGCTAGACAAAACCAGCCCAGGTAGAAGAATAAGGAGCATATCTATCCAGCAAGTGCTGAAACACCGAGCGCAGGTCATTTGGCCACAGGGAGGGCTGTGAAGGGGAGAACAATAGAGACAGCAGCCTCAGAGAGGGCCAGCTTCTAGGAAGAAGGAGATAAACACAGAAATTTCAGAGAAAGGGAAGACAGCAACCAGAGGCATGATAATTGAAAAAGAAGTCAATCTAACTCTTTTTGTAGCAGACACAATAACTGGATAATACTAACAGGAAGGACAAAAGAATTCAGCAATAATCGCAGACATAAAAGCAACATGCAAACTAAATTCTTTGGAGGATGTGATATTCTACTGCCGAACCCACAGCCCCCATTTAACCATGAGAAAAATATCAGACATTCTACAAAATGCCTGACTAGTGCCCTCAAAAGTGTTAATGTCATGAAGAACCTTCAACACCCTCCCATCCCGGAGGAGCTTAGGAAACAGGACAACTGAGTGTGATTTGGGCTCTTGATCGGGATCCCGGAAAGGAACAAAAACATGAGTGGAAAACCCAGCAACATGTGAAGAACATCTGGATTTTGAAAGTAATGTGGAAATGTTGGTTTCATAGTTTTAACAAGGCTGTCAGGGTAACGTGAGATGCTTGCCCAAAAGAAACTGGAGAGGCATGTACAGGAATTCGGCACTATCTCACAATTTTTATGTTAAGCTAAAATGTTCTGAAAGAAAGTCTATTGAAAAGAATAGCCTCCATGGACACAAATTGTAACCAGTTAAATTCCCCCCAGCAACAGCTACAAATGTATGTTGGATATTTAGAATAAGTAGAGCCGGGCGTGGTGGCGCACGCTTGTAATCCCAGCATTCGGGAGGCTGGGACCAGAGGATGGTGGCTCACAGACAGCCTCAGCTACTACTTAGTGAGGCCCTGTTTCAAAATATAGAATAAGAAATAGGGCAAGGGGTACATAGCTTGGAGGTCGAATGCTCCCAGGTTCCATCCCCAGACCAACAAAAAGAAAAAAAGAAAAAAAAAGAATAAGTAATCAGAAGCAAGCAGAATCTAGCCAGGTGTGGTGGCGCACGCTTGTAATCCCCGCACTTGGGAGGCGGAGACAGGAGGATCGCGCAGGTTCGAAGCCAGCCACGCTGGCTTAAGAGACCCTGTTTCCAAATAAAAAAGTATAAAAAATAGCTTCTGGGAGTGTAGCCCGGAGGTAGAAGGGGTTCCAGGAACCCCAGTACCAACCCCCCAAAAAATAAAAGAAAAAGAAACAAGCAGAATCTATATGAAAAAAACAAGGCTCTGAAAGATGTGAAATTACCTTAAACACATGGAAGGACATACTTTGTCCTTGAATAGATGGATTCAACTTTGCCAAGATGCTACTCCTCCATTAGTAAATTATCTCAATTTCAATAAAAAAGTTTTTTGTTATGGAGCTCAACAAGTTGATATTGGAGTTAATGAGAAAAATAAATATGCAAAAATGGTCACAAAAAACTGAGAAAAGATAACGAAATTAGGGGTGGAGGGTTCTATTATACATTAAGAACATCTAAATCCTTCATAGATAGAGACCAATAAAATAGAACTGAAAACCTAGAAATAAACTCAGATGTATATGGAAATTTAGAAAATCTAAAATTGCTGAGGCAAAGATAAAACCCTGGCTCAGTATTCCTCTCTTTCTTTCTTTCTCTCTCTCTCTCTTTCTTTCTTTCTTTCTTTCTTTTTGGTGCAGAGTATTGAACCCAAGGGCATTCTATTTCCAAACTACAACCCCAGTACATTGTTTTTAATTTGTTTTGTTTTGAAACAAGGGCTCACTAGGTTGCAGAGAGTCTTGCTACTTGCTGAGGCTCTTCTCAAACCTGATAGTCTCCTGTCTCAGATTTACAAATGCTGGAGTGTGTGCCACCATGCCTGGCTGCTCCAGAATTCATGAGTGAGTTACTTTACCTTGATTGGCCCTAATTTGTAAACCGTGGGAGTGGTAGCATTGCTCCACAGGAGGAGAAAGGTGTGTAGCATTGTTAATTAAATCTAACAAATTTGAGTGGACCCCTTTCTCTGATCTTCCTTCCCACCAACCATGAACTGGAATAATAACGTCCAGTTCACTTTCTGGGAATTGCTAGTAAATGAGAATACATTTGTGAGAGTCTTTTGAAGAGTGAGAAGAACTGTAGAAAAGTAATGAATCATTAAAGGAACTCAACCCAGCACAAATCAGAATGGAGCATACCTGTGTTAGTTTCTGTTCCAGGGTTTAGTGATGCCTCCCAAGCTACTCAGGTTGGAATTTGCGGAGGAAGTGGGACAGAGTCAAGAAAATTTTGAAGTGAATGTTAATGACTCTGAAATAAGGTTTTAATGTTAAAAGAAGGTTTTAAATATGTTTTTATTCAACTTCCTTAAATTTTTTCTTCTTTTTCGCTGTACTGGGGATGGAACCCAGGAGCATTCTACCTCCAAGCTACAACCCCAGCCCTATTTTTTTTTTTTTTTTGTGGTACTGGGGTTCCAGGAAACCCTTCTAACTCCAGGCTACACTACCAGACCTATTTTATACTTTTTTTTATTGGGAAACAGGGTCTCCTAAGCCAGTGAAGCTGGCTTTGAACCTGAGCGATCTTCCTATCTCCGCCTCCCAAGTGTGGGGATTACAAGCGTGCACCACCACTCCCAGCTACCCAGCCCTATTTTTTATTCTTTATTTTGAAACAGGGTCTCACTGAGTTGCAAAGGACCTCGCTAAGTAGCTGAGGCTGTCTGTGAACTGTGATCTTCCTATCTCAGCTTCTCAAATGCTGGAATTATAAGCGTGAACCATCATGCCCGGCAAATTCTTTTTTTTAAATTAGAGTTCAGGTCCTCTAGGTCTCTCTCTCTCTCTCTCTCTCTCTCTCTCTCACACACACACACACACACACACACACACACACACACACACACACACACACGCTGAACATACCCCAAATAAGGGACCTCACGTGAAGATGCTGAAAGTTGGCAGTGGAGCTACCCAGATGATAAAATGGGCTGTGGCCTTGAGGTTTGAGCAAACTCTCTGCAGAGCTAGGCAGGGACCTGGTGTGTATCTTAGATTTGGTACTCACCTGTCCCAGCAAAGAGACATCCACAAAGTGTCTTCTGTTGATGAAGGTTGGCTGCTGTTCTCTAGTGGTGGTGGGCCTAAGGAATCTTGGGATTAAAATATTTTTTTCAGACAAGTCTTCAATCATTTAAAGCTTCCATGTCTAATTTAGGCAAGGCACTAGTGATTTCAGCTGGAGTTTAGCTGCTCTACATATTGGAAGAAGGTTTTGCTCAGTGAAAGAGAATCTGGTCAAGGCAGTTCCTGTAGACACGCTTGATGTCATGATGAAATATTTAAGAGCACTGTAAACTCTCCAAGAGCACCAGGGAAGTTTAATAAAAGAGAAGTCTTTGACCCTTAACATGGCATTGTTCTGCAAGTGTTCATGTCCTATCACTATAAAGTCTTGGCCACTACAGGTTCTAGCTTGAGGGATTCTATAGAAGTGTTTCCTCATTTGGTCAAGATATTTTATCTCCTCTTCTTCTTTATGGCCCTTAATTACTTTCCTCTTCTGAGCCTTTGACTAGACAACTGAGGCCAGGTCATTCTTACTAAGATGCCCACTAATGTCTTTAGAAGACAACGGGGCTGGGGAAAGCCCCTGCAGTCTTGTTTGCATCCCCCGGTCCCTTGGCACAGATGAATTGTTCTGGTGTTTTCACAGGTGCCTGAGGCCTTGCACCTCAATCTTGGGAAAATATAGGGCAGGTGAGTTTCAACAGGAAGAAAGGTAATAATGTGGCTATTGGGGGCAGGGAGGGGCTAAAGCTGCCTGTCTCATCAGAAAGGGAGGGAAGAGAAAAACTCCCCATGCATTCTGAGCAGCCTGAGAATAACAGACCTGGTAAGGCAGGCTCTGAGCGATGAGGTGGCTGTCACAGTGTCCATCACAGGCAAACGCCACACTAATGCCTCCAAACAAACTATGGGCACTCTTTTCACTTGGGCCTTCCTTGTTAGTGTAGCTCTCTTGGCAGTCCTCAAATGAAAACACTGTTTTCCTTAAGGTAACCAACAGAGGGTGCTGTCGCCCGACGTAAAATACATTCCCATTCAAACCCTAATAGAATTTTCCAATTTTCCCCCTTCCTACACCAGACTATGAAAATTTATCTTGAACCATCCCAGACTGAATTTGTTTTCGGCTTCCTGATCAGCTGTGATGGAGATGTTTGTTTGCAATAGGATCTCTGCTGAGCTTATGTTGTTTGACTAGGGTAATTCAGAACCCTGAGTGAGCCCAAAGCAACATAGGATGACAGTGCTGGCGGCATTATTTTGTTGCACACAAAAATGTATGTGGTTGTTGTTTTCAGGAGAACAAATATGCTAACACTCTCAAGGATGTAAAGGGAATTTAGAAATTGAGGGAAATGGGAGAGTGAAGGCCATGTACCCTAGGGCAAGCAAGAGAGGGTTAATTTAAGATATCTCTTGCCAATTTCAGTACACACGCATGCATGACTTTTTTTTGTGTGTGGCACTAGGAATGGAACCCAGGGGCATTCTACTTCTGAGCTACACCCCCAGCCCTATTTTTTTTATTCTTTATTTTGAAACAGGGTCTCACTGATTTGCAGAGGGCTTCACTAAGTAGCTGAGGCTGTCTGCAAACCAGGATCCTCCTGTCTTAGCCTCCCAGATGTTGGGATTACAAGCATGTGCCACCACATCCAGCTCTGTGATTGGTCAGGATGGGCAGGGACTTTGGTTCACCATAAATGGTTCTACCAAGGTCTGGCATCTGTGCCTGCCACATAGTAGGTGCCTTTGACTCATAATTAATAATGTTCCATATCAGGATTTATTGAAAAATGTCAATGATTGGCTGGTTAGTGTATGGAGCACTAAGTCACAGTTTGCTCTTTTAACTATTTTTTTTAAGTTGCCAGCTGAACTGGCTCTTTGTTTGAAGAGCATATAAATAGAAGTCAGTAAACACGCTGAGCAAACGCGGCCCCCTTCACCTCGACTTTCCTGAAAGCCCTCATTCTTCTCTAGCTCTCTTCCTTCTGGGGGCCTCTGGCGCCTGCCTTGCTGAGACCAACGCCAGTGCCCCCCAGGCTTTCGGAGAGATGATCGCACCGTGGCCAGAGCTCCCGGGGAACCCACTGCGCCCCCCTGACTGGTCCTTTCCTCATTGCTATATCTCTCCTTCTCCAGCCTGGGCCCCAGGGAGTGAGCTCGGAATCCCCAAAGTGACTGTGGCCATGATGAAGCCATCTGCACCCAGGTGTCCTCATTGGTGAGAAGGGATCTGAACCCAGGACACTCTTGATGTCTGCATCGTGCTCTGCTCCTGAGATCCACACACCCTGGCATGGGTCCAGTTGAGTGGTGTCAGACAGGTGTAGGCCAGGCACCAACCGGCAGCAGCAGTACCCCGGAGCTATTAGATGCAAATTCTCCCCCTCCTGTGACCTGCAGAACCAGAAACTGCTGGGAAAGCCAGTCCCTGGTGCCATCTTTCAACCACTCTGCTGCACAAGGGTGGGCCTAGGCTTGGAACTTTTTTTCATTGGGAGCAAAGAGTACTCAAAACAAGGTATAAAGCATATTGCCTCCTGAGAGGAAAACTTTCCAGACTCAGACTCAAGGAGAACAGTTGGTTCTGTTGAAATTCTGTGCCAAAGTGGGGCCCTCTCATACCCCACTTTCCCTATTGCAGGCTCAGTGGAGGCTTTGGGTTCTTGCTTTGGGACACAAGAGAACTGTGTGTAGATAAACCGCCCTGCCTTGGCTGCCAGACGAGATGAGCTGGCCCTGGGGCACCAGCAAGTCCTACAGGATTTGGTATGCTCTGCCTAGTGGGTGAGGGTCAGGGGTTGGGTTGCTGGGAAAGAAAGTCTCACATGCACAGTCTTTCAGTCCCTCCTTGGCTAGTGAGCTGCTCCAGAGCAGCTGTCCACTGAGAGATGAAGAGCCTGCATGGGGACAGCTTCCCTCTTTCAGACTCAATGAGTATTTGTGGTTTTGCTGAAACAAGTGCATGGATGGCCCCAAGGCATGCCACAGTATCAATATTTCAGACTTCACCAGGAGGGGTTGGGGCCTTACTCTTGGGCACAAAGAAAATACACATAGGTGCACAGGTAAGTTGTCCTACGTTGGCTACAGGGAGACACCCAACAATATACACCACTGAAGCTGTTTTCTCTGTGTAAGTAAAGAGCTGTCCCACCAGGGTCCACAGAGTTGCTTTCCAGCACCAATGAGTAGAAGTAACTAGAGCCTTCCCCTGGTGTTAGTGCCCGGTAGGGTGTTCTTTCTGATTGTTCACAACCTCAAAAGCCTCAGCGTCCCCAACTATAAAAGCAATAAAAATGCAGCAGGCTAATTGAGACTGAATGTGTGTGTGTGTGTGTGTGTGTGTGTGTGTGTGTGTGTGTGTGTGTTGCTTTGTTTTTGTGCTTGCTGTGTAAGAGAAAAAAGACTACCAAGCCTTTCCCCCCACTTCCATCTTAAGAGAGTTATCAAGCTTTCCTTTTTGCAGTTAGCAATCCCCAGAGTTTCCTGAACAACTGTTGTTCAGGAAACAACAGTTGTCTTAGAACAGGAGACAGAGATTTCTGGGCATGAGGGAACAGCTACTAGCTAGGTTTCTGCTGGACAGGGATAGCCCGGTCAGCAGGAGAGAAGAGAGTGGGTGTTGGGAGTAGAGGAGAAGCCAGTGGCCAGGCCCTGGAGACAGAAGATGGGCTTCCCTGTGACTTCAGAGGGCACTGGCTTTTGAGAGATTTCTAAAAGTGGTGGTGACTCATATCCTATTACCACACAGCCTTTTAATATGAATTGTAGAATTTATGAAGGAATCAAGTGTGGAAGCAGAGGAAAGATAGGAGTAGTGGCCTTGGAGACTGAGATAAGACTTCCCTACTTCTTTACTTGGCTCAGGGGAAATGAAGTCATCTGACTTTTCCAACTTCAAATGAGGAGCATTAGCCCCAGCAACATCAGCGGTGACCAGAAAACAGTATGTCTAGAGTTCCTGTTTTCCAATAATAAGCTCTTTGGATTCTTATAAGATATGAGATCCAGGCGTGGTGGCACATGCTTGTAATCCCAGCATTCGGGAGGCTGAGACAGGAGCATCACAGTTCGAGGACAGCCTCAGCTACTTAGTAAGGTCCCTTGCAACTCAATGAGACCCTCTTTCAAAATAAAGAATAAAAAATAGGGCTGGGGGTTTAGCTCTGAGGTAGAAAGTCCCTGGGTTTCATCCCCAGTACTGAAAAAAAAAAAAAGACCAAAAAAATCTGAGGGAGGAAGGATTACTCAAACATAGGTGGGTTATATTTCATACCAATTTTAAACAAAGAAAGCAACATGATATTGAATTTCACCTTGATATTATGGGACTAAATTTTACCTAAAATATTAATAGCAACACACAACTCAAGGTATTATGGGGTCTAAAGCTCATAAAACTTGGGAAGCCATCCTTAAGAAAATGAGCACAAGGCTATGCATACACTTATTAGGAAAAAAAGTGATTATTTATTCAAAATGAGAGAAGAAATCACAACAAATTGTAAAATTTTGAATATTGACTATATTAGTATCCTGTAACTGCCATAACAAATGGCCACAAATTTGGCGGCTTAAGACAACACAAATGTACTTGGAAGGCTGAGACAGGAGGATCGCAGTTTCAAGACCAACCTCAGCTACATAGTGAGGCTCTCCGCAACTTAGTGAACTTCTGTATCAAATTAAAGAATAAAAAATAGGGGTGGTGGTACAGCTCAGAGAGGTAGAATGCCCCTGAGCTCAATCCCCCCCAGTACCGCAAAAACAAAACAAAACAAAAACAAAAACAACCCAACAAAACAAACCAAAACAAAAAGACAAAACAAATGTATTCTCTCACAGTTCTGGGGACCAGAAGACTGAAATTGAGTAGAGAATAGAACCACACTTCTAGAAGCTCTAGGAGAGAATCCTTCTTTGCTTTTTCCACTGTTCTGTGGCTTCCCCTGCCCCTCTATACCTCAGCTCCTGGATCTCCATAGGCATACTGTCTTTTCCTATTCTGTCTCTCTCTCTCATGTATCTTTTACTATTGTTGCTGTTGTTCTTATTATTAATATTACTGTTCTTGTATGGAGAATGGAAACCAGGGCTATTTTATCTCTGAACTACACATCTGCCTTTTCTGTTTTTCATTTTGGAATCAGAGTCTCACTAAGTTGTTGAGGGTTTTACTAAGATACTAAGGCTGGCATTGAACCTATGATTCTCCTGTTTCAGCCTCTCAAGTCCGTGGGTTACAGACACTCACCTCCATGCCCAGCTCTATGCATCTCTTATAAGGACACCTGTCATTGGGCGTAGGGTCCTCCTGACTAACCCAGGATGATCTCCTCAAAATCTTTAACTTACTTGTATCTACAAGACCCTTTTTTCCAAATAAGGTAATGCTCACAGGCTTTAGAGATTAGGACTAGGATATATCTTTTCATTGACCACATTCACCTCTCTACACTGACAAATAACACAGACATCACAAATGTCAGGAAAATAGCATAAAAATTTTATGAAATTGCTGCCCAACACACCTTTGAGTGCTTTTTTCTATCATTCTTTGGCTGCAAAATCTGATTGCCTCTCCATATGACAATAATTCTGTGATTTCATTTTCTGTACAAACAGTAAGAAATTCAATCTTTACTCTGCCACGATTGATTTAAATATGTAGGTTACGGTTGATAGTTGGAATGCATAAAATACATCATCCCTTAATTTACTGCTTGTATTACTCTAGGTCTGTTCTGTGTCCAATAAACACAGTGATTCTGATAAATTTTATTTCATGTGATTCCTATAAAAAAAGGTGGGGGAAGCTGGGTATGGTGGCAATGCTTGTAGTCCCAGCATTTATGAGGCTGAGACAGAAGGATCACGGTTCATGGCCAGCCTCAGCTGCTTAGTGAGGCCCTTTACAATTCAGTGAGACCCTGTTTCAAAAAATAAAGAATAAAAAATAGGTCTGGGGTGTGGCTCGGAGGTAGAATGCCCTTGGGTTCCATCCCCAGTACTTAAAAAAAAAAAATTGGGGAGAAGTAAGGGGCTTTCTAGTTTCCTAGGGCTGTTGTAACAAAGAATCATAAACCAGGTGGTTTAAAACAGCAAAATTGTGTTTTAGTACAGTACAGTTATAGAAACTAGCAGTCTCAAATACAGGGACCAGTTGGGCCAGGCTCACTCAGAGGCTCTGAAGAGAACCTTCCTCACCTGTACTTACCTCCCAGCGCTAATGTTCGTCTTCAGTGTTCCTTGACTTGGAGCTTTGTCCTTCCAGCCTGGACTTCTGTCATCCCGTGGTGTCCTCCATGTGTGTGCGTGTCTGGATATCCCTCTTCTGGTAAGGTCCCCACCAGTCACCGGAGTAGAACCACCCTAGTGCCACATGATCGACTCTTAACTATGTCTTCAATGGCCCTATTTCCAAATAAGGTCACAGTCACAAAATCAAGGATAGGATTAAGATTTCAACCTGTTAAATAAAGTTAATGGGAGATCATTGTTGTTGACTGAGCTCTGGCAGTAGGCCCCAATAAACCGAAGGAAGATAGTCACTTTTGTTAATGCCAAGTAATAAAACTGAAAGGTAAAACAACAACAACAAAACAGGAAAATCTCCAAATAGGTCAGTTAAAAAAAAAAAAACAACAGAAAATTCACAGCAATCAATCCAGAGGTGCTTTGTCAACATAAGAAAGCATGTCAATCTCTGCTTTATCTTATATAAAGAAAGTAATCTGATGTTAACTAATCTGCTTTTTACACTCTTCTTTTTCCTTGCTTTTAAGCAAGCTACCTTACTAAAACTGCATGGTGCAGAACTCTATTTTGAGACTGGATGCTGCCTGGTGGTTTGTGAGTAGCTAATAAGAGCCCATTGGGTCTCTAAAACTCTATTTCTTGAAATTTTGTTTTTCTATATATCTATGTTTTGGGGAACACAATTCAGATGCATTTATAATTGTGTTATTTAGTATATACCAGGAAGCGCTTTCATATTTGACTGCATGTGAGTGAAGATAGAGTCTTCCACTCTATCTCAGAATTTTCCACAATTTTCCACAGACCCACATATGGCTCTAGACATGATTATTTGTCTTATTATGGGTATCATAATTTTCTGGAGAGATGAGCATGTGTAATAAAATTTGGAAATTCCAGAGAAGAACCAAAGAATAGGGCCATGATGTAGAAATGATTGTCCTAGGTATACTAGTGCTGCCTCTCCATGGAGGACAAAGAATGGACTTTTATTTCTGAAGACAGAAAGGAATACAGTCTTGATAATCTTTTAACTTGCTACCTATTTCAGGGCTGTACAATGCTTTCAGTCTAGAAGTTCTTTGCCATTCTGTCTATCTCCCACCTTCTTGTCTTTAGGGGTTTTGGAACAAACAAGAACTGCTCAGTATGCTTGCCCTTAAGTTACCCCTTCTTCCCAGAGGAGACCTGGGCCAGACAGCCTAGTCTCTGATCCTGGACTTCTCAGGCTGCTGGGACCCCGGCTGTAGAATGATTTCATTTACATTGCTATTCAGAAGCAAATGGCTCAGCTCAATGGAAAGTCTTTCATTTTTAACAAGGAAACCAGTATGTGACATTTTTCTTTTCCTTACTCTGCAGGATAAAATGAACCTTGCAGATGTTCCTTTAATATGAGGAGAATAAGATTCACAGATGAGCTGCTGAGAGTGGCTTGGCTCCACTACCAGGCCTACCAGTTGCCATGTGGCTTGTGGTCAAGTTAGAGGGAGCAGCTGTAATTTGCATTTGGGAACTGACTTCATGGCTGTGGTCTAGTGCCAGAAAGCCCATTTGTTATGGAGACTTTCCTCTGACTGCAGTGACTGTCTCCTCTGATAAGAAGGCCCAAAATAAAGGAGCTTAGCTAAGAGCATCTTCTTGACCTGATAGAGTTGTAGAGAGCTTGGCTTTCTCTGGTGACTGGGCAGTGATGCTCTGTGGACAGAAACCTATAGAAGTCACTGAGCTACATTCTGTAAGATCACATAGCAGGACTTCCCATAAGGACTCAAATGGAGTGGTGTGTGTGTGTGTGTGTGTGTGTGTGTGTGTGTGTGTGTGTGTGTGTTGGGGAGCAGACAAATTAAAAAGACTTATATAAACTTGAGCTCATGATAACTTTGGAAATGGCTACTACCTTAATACATAGGGGAAGACAGATGACACATTTCATATTTTGCCATAGCTCTTGTCATGGGAAAACACAATAACTTCTGCGGGTTCTTGGTTTCCTTGGCGAAAAGAATTTCAACATATGCCAATCAGAGATAAAGGCAAAGGGTTTAAAAAAAATTTTTTTTTTTTATTGGTGCATTGTAGCCATACATCTTAATGGGGTACAAGATGGTAGAGGCACACACACACCACTCATTTAGCCCTTCTCCAGTTCCCCCCTTCTCATGTTTGGCTTAATGATTGACTTTGATTTGTTTGTGAATATACATCATATACATCAGGGAATTTTCCTCTTCCTCCCTCCTATCCTCCTCAGTTAGGTCACCTTAATTGCTCATCTGTGGTTTCTCCTTTCTTGTCTACAATTGCTCCGATGACCCATTTTCTCCCTAGCTTCCACATATTAGGGAGAGCATCCAATTTCTTACTTTTTGTGACTGACTAATCTCACTTAGTATAATTTTCTCCAGTTCCATTCATTTGCCTATAAATGATGTAATTTTGTTCTTCTTTATGGCTGAGTTAAATTTCATTGTGCACATATCCCGTAGTTTTGTAATCCATTCATCTGTTGATGGACATCTTGGCTTGTAACATAACTTGGCAATTGTGAATTGTGCAGCTATGAACAAAGATACAAACACATTAGTTTGGTAGTTTGGTTTCCATTCTTTGGGTAAATACCCAGAGGTGGTATTGTTATGGTTTGAACTGTTATGGTTTGGGGAACTGTTCCCAGGGACCTCTGTTAGGTTCCTGGAAACTGTTCCCGTAAACTGCGGGTTCTTGTCCAGAAGTAGGATGGATATACACTAGTCCAGACTCTTGCTGAAAACTTAAATGAGTTTATTATTACAAAGATAGAAACTCAAGTTGTAACTATTATGGCGATATTAGAAAGAGGGAAAGATAGAGCTTAGAGTAAAGCACTATGCCACAACGTGACATAGTGGGATGACCCGAAACAAAGTCACCGAAGATTCCTGGACACAGAGTATCTTTATAAACAGTCTTCTGACCCTACTAGATCCACCCTATCTCCAGGGGCAGGTCTTTTGTTCTAGATTTCTTTGTTAGGACCAGAATGATTCACAAGGTCAGGGGCCACAGTGTAATCTGCTCCCCTTTTACAAAGGTCAGTACCCTCCACCCACATTCTTGGGGAACTCTTAGCTTTTTGCTAGATCCCATTTATTATGTAAATCTGATTTTAGAATGTGAAGCTCCTAGGTCCCAACCCTTTATCCCCTTGCTAATTACTTTTAGTGAAGGTACTTTGCATTATAACAGCCTCAGGGCAATTCTTCTAGATGACCGGAGGATGCTCATAGACAGAGTTTTCCCATGGGTGAGAAATGGAAGCCTGTGCCAGGGTGATTTAAGGTCCAGCTACTGCCCTAGGTGAAGGACTTCTAGATAACAACCTGCTCTCCAGTGACTGGTGAGAGTCCCCTGGCTGAGGCCTCTGATAGTTAGGATAGGGATTTGTACTTCCCAATAAACTAAGCAGCATACCTTGACTTCATGCTTGCATGAGTTTCTGTTGCGAATCCATCACAACAGCCCACCAGCCCACAAGAGAACAATCCAAACTAAGGATTGAAATTGGGCAAAAGATACTGGTTCCCAACACCCAATTTTGACCAATTATAGAAGAGAAGATGGAGAACCTCAAAAAGGTTTAAAAGCCCACCTCCCAAGAGCTTTGGTGGTTATGCTTTCAGGGATACCCATAGTAGACCCCAAAATTATTAAGATAAAAGGCTGAAATTTCCCCCTTTCTAGGACAGTGTTCCCTACAGCCAGATTTCAGAGACAAAGAAAACTCCTGAGGGTGATAAGCAGAAGAGCGAATCTCTCTTTAATCAGCTGATGGTCCAGGCAGTTAATTCTACTTTCTAGTCCCTGGGCTATAAACAAAGACATTTTAACTTGACATCATTTGGCCAAGTAACTCAGAGAGGAGTAAAAAGGGGATTATACTTAGCAGGTCTGTGTTATTAAAAAAAAAAAAAAACCCAGAAAAGTATTTAAATTAAGTTGTCCCTCTTATCAGGCTGATTCACTGTTTACACTAGAATGGTCCCATCTCAGGTTTGCATAGGGGTAGGGGCTGACCCCACTGACCTGCAAGGCACTCTCTCTTCTCCGCTAACATCAGCTCTCTAAACTGGGGGAGGGAGCAGAGAACTCCTAAACCTAAATTCTTAACTAAGAATGTAAAACTGATAAGCACTTGCAGGAGAACAGGCATCCAGGCAACTGCTTGTAAGACACATTTTTCAGTAACTTGCTCAGGAATTTCCCCTCCTTGACCTCCTCAGACCCAACTTCTGCTCACTGTCACACTTCAGTCCCTGTAAGCCCGCCTGTCTACTTCTGTCCTTTGTCACAAATCTATAAAATGGGAGCTCACATAGAGCGCAGGGTCAGGGTCTTTCAGGAACTATTCTAACCTCAGCCCATCAGTGTAATAGGGTAATAAACTTCCTCTTTTCCACCATAACTGGTGTTGGGTCAATCATTTCAGAGAATTTCTACAAAACTCCCCTCCTTCCGCATGTGTGGAGGGAGCTGCTTTGTTTTCTATCTTTCCCTGATGTACAGTTTCATATCATAATAACATTGTATATTCTCTTCTAGTCCTTGGACTTCATTAGTCAAAATTCACTGGACAAGAACCCTATAAATGGAGATACCTCTATTTCAGTCATGGTGCATTAGATGGGAAAGATCAGGCAGTTTGACTCCACATTGCTTACAGTTAGACTTAGTCTGTGCTGTGCTTCTTAAACTAATATAGAAATTACCTGGCCGGGCATGGTGGCACACGCTTGTAATCCTCACGCTTGGGAGGCGGAGACAGGAGGATTTCGCAGGTTGGAAGCCAGACTCGCTGGCTTAAGAGAACCTGTTTCCAAATGAAAGTATAAAATAGGTCTGGGAGTGTAGCCCGGAGGTAGAAGGGTTTCCAGGAACCCCAGTACCACCCCCCCCCCACACACACACAAAAGATGTAAACAAAGCATCAGCCTGAGAAGAGGGACTAGACAATTTAAATACTTCTCTGGTTTTTATAACCCAAGCCTGCTGGGTGTAATTCCCCTTTTTCTCCTCTCTGACCAAATGGTACAAGGAGGTTGGAAGGTCTTTGTTTATAGCCCAGGGGCTGGAAATATATAATTAATTGCCTGAATTAAAAACCCAAATTAACTGCCTGGACCGTCCAGCTGATTAAAGAGAGACCTGCGGATCCCATCTGGCCTCCAGAGTTCCTTTTGTCTCTAAAGTCTAGATGTGGAGAATATTCTTTTGCAACACAGAGGAAGGGGAAGTTTTTGGTAAAATTTTATTTTATTTTGTAACTTGCTGGAGTCTACTACTTTCCCTCTTCTTCATCCTCATAATTCCTTATGACTTCATGTCATGTTACAGGTATTCCTGGCTTAACACTTGCAACTCCACTGCTTCTAGCTGATTTCTGATAAACCTAGTTACAGGGCCTAACAAGCAAGCTTAGCAGAATTACAGCTAAATGATTGGTTGGGTCCTTTGGAAGTGACCACGGCGGGGACAGGAGGTAGAACCCTGGAAGCGGAGATATCGTGAGAGTCCAGGTGCCTCGAGACTTCAAACATCGCAAGACATACTTGAGATCGCGAGACTGCAGATGTTGCGAGAGAATCCACGCTTAGTCCCACCCCCCCAAAACCGGCTTAAAAGCAGGACCTCTTCTGCTCCACCCTGTGGGTGACTCAGCAGGTCGATCAGGACTACGCATGACTCTCCAGGCAGGTGGCTCATCAGTCCCTTCCCCAAAACCCGCTGACCTCGCCCTGAACCCCCAAACACCGAAGGTGCTGATGTGCTGAGTTCTTTGGGATTCTTCTAATTAAAAGCAGCTTTTTGGTACCTCGCTGCATGCTTTGCCTCCTTCATAATCTCCCAAACCTTACACTAAAGTCCCTGCATCCTTGTGGAGCCCATTCCATATTTGGGGAAGTGTGGCACACTAGGTCCCTCATCAGCCTCAGCATCACCAGGAACAGGAGTGTATAGAGATTTCTTGTCTCAGTTTTTCTTTTTAGAAATCTTTAGTCAGGGGGGTCTGGTGATCTGCAACCACTGTTCAGATCTGTTCTGGGCTGGAAGCTACCTTCACATGGGAATGGTGAATTCATGGCTTGATATCTGCAACTTTAAGGGCTGAGGGACTGGTGAGAATAATTTGGTGTGGTCCCTTCTATCTGGGGTCGAGGCTACTCCGTACTGGAATTTTTACCCATACGCAGTCCCTGGACCCCAAGAGTATAAAGGGTCTCGAACCATTTGGAAAGAAGGCAGGTTCAAATGCTCAGCAATCACATTGGCAGTGTTAGCTTAGGGCTTTTAAGAATTGTAGGAGGTGAGTCTCCCTGAACTTTCAGTGGTCCCCTGAGTTCTTAGGGAGTAATGGGTGAGGACCCACACTTGTGGGGAATGCAGAATACCCTAAAGATTAATACCAATGGTAGAATCTCTGGCCAGGAAAGGCCTGTCTGCTGGCACTGTTTGGCCATTGCTCTTTCAAGAGTTCAGTTTATCCTTTCAATTTGGCCCATTGTCTGACCTGATGCTCACTGGGACCCCAAAACGTGGGATAACTTCTTTGGCTGGGTTCGGGAAGTCCTGGGCCCTTTTGAACAGGTAGGAAAAGCTTCTACCCAGCCCCAAAAAGCACAGACCATAACCAGCAGATACTGGCATCCCCTATTTGGTTGTATTTCCATAAAGTCTATCGCCAACTGCTCATACAGATAGGAATCCCATTTCTGTGATAACAGTGGAGCCCAAGGTCCCTCCCTGGGATTATTTTGTGCACATTGCAGACAAGCTTTGCTGGCCTGCTGAGCCAACATGGCCAGCTGTGGGACCATCAGGTATTTAGTAGCAAATCTCGTAAAGCAGTCTTTTCCAAGTGAGTCATTTCATCTCTGGGCTTGCTGGACCAGTCTGGGTGTGATCCCCCTGGGAATATTATCTTTACATTTGGAGTAATTAGCCAGCCCCCTGAGTCTTTGGTTTGCCCCCCGATCAGTCGCCTTTTCCCTCTCTTCTGGATTGTATAGGGCTGCTCCAGAAGAACCTGGAGTGTGAAACATGTTTTCTTACTTGTGGCTTCCTGAAGGGCAGCCCCTCATCTGCCAGTTGGTTGGGTTGCCTTGGCTCACCTGGTCTTGATTTCTTGAAAGAGCTTAGCCCAATACTACTGCTATGGTGCGTGGGGCCCAAACACCCTCTAAGAATTGGAGAATTTGGTCACTATTTTCTTTGCTCCCTGAGGTCAGCAGTCTCTTTCTTGATGTATTGTTTCATGCAGGTGAAGGGTAGCAAGGACATAGAGAAAGAGCCAGTGTATATCATCCTCTGTTTTCTTCTTGCAAGGGAGAGTGTGCTGGTTAATGCATAGAGTCTGGCTTTCTGGGCAGACAGGTGATTTGGTAGCCAGCCTTTTCCTATGATCTTATCTTTTGTAGTTACTGCATACCACCTGTGGTACTCTCCTCATTGTAAACGGTGGCTCTCATTCATAAAAAGCTCCATAACTGAGTTAGGTAGCAGTTCATTCTTTATGTTTTGCCAGGAGAAGATGTTTCCAAGATTTTCACATACATGAAGAGGGTTCTCCCTTCTCTTCAGCAGGTATGGGTGGCTATTACCCATCTGTGGGGATTTTCCCCAGCATAGCTGGATATCCAGTCACTGGTTCCTTAGTCATCCAGTGGCTGGCAGTCCCGCTGAGTAGGGAGATGACCTGATGTAGCACCTTCACTAAAGTACTTTGTCTCAAAGTCAGTTTGTCTGTTTCCTGTACTGGCACCACTGTGGCCACTAGTGCTCATAGACACGGGACCATACGGAGGCAGTTGGGGGTGTAATGGTTGAGAGATGTCGATGTGGGTTCTTGTTCTTAGTTAATTTAGAAAAAATAGCCAGGACAATACTGCTGTAAGCTTAAGCAATTTTTATTATTACAAATGTAGGAAGAAGGGACAGAATTACAAAGCACTGCATCAGACAGATAAATACAGTAGAGTGCCTTGAAGGTAAGACACTGAAGTTTTGAATATAGAACAGTTTTTATAAGAATTTATTATCTCCTTTTCTCCATTCTGTTTATTCAATAGTCTTTTTTACCTACCCTTGACTTAATACAGGCACAGGCCCACCAATTATTTCCATGGTGTTAGCTTTTCTTGTTAGATTTATGACCAAGATGTATTATTTGGTTAACAAGGTCAAGGGTTACATGGTATGTGCCCACTAGGAAGAAAGTCCGTACCATCTGCCCAAGTTCTTGGGGAGCTTTTAGCCTTTTTTCTTTCTATATCTGCTAGAAGTTATTTATTATGTTGAAAACTTGTCTTTAAAGTATGGAGGCTCTGAGCTATAATTCTTTTGTGTACTTGGTAATTAATATAGGTTCTCTTAACTTTTAACTACGGTGAGAATTTAGTGTTTGTTTTAACATTCCATGTTTAGCTGGGCTAACAGCTAACTTTTAGCTGACTGAGGTCGATATTGGCTATAGCTTGTAGCTAACAGCTTATAGGCAGAGGAAAGGATTTTATTGTTTTGCCTAAGTATGAAAGCTTATTCTTATTGGCAATTGATACAGGTTTTATTAACAATCAATACAGGCAGGCCTTTTGGAGAGGTATGCTACAGGTCTGTCTCATGGGTTAGAAATTCCAATTCTTCATAACTCTATCTATATGGAGAGTGAAGTTGCACAGACTTTTCCCTGGTTTTAGTCAGCTGGAGGTTGGGGTACAGCATTGGAGTGGAAGAAGTTGGTGGGGAATCAGTGTATGTAGGATGGAGACCAGAGGTGCTTCTGTCAGTTGGTAGGAGGTTGGCAGTGATGGCCTTTCCTGCAGCCACTCAGCCTGGACCTCTGAACCAGTGCACAGGTCCCTCCCCAGGAACTTGGCAGGATTGAGAATAAACTTGAGCCACAATACCACCAGATATCTGCCTGGGCATGAAATAACTCAATCGTTTTGGTGTAAGTTTTAACCTCCCTGCAGGTTAGATTTCCAAAAAAGATACCTCCCACTGTTGTCTCCCATGTGAAATAGCCCAAGGGTTGCCATTTGGCCACCTTAGTGCTGGTATCTATCTCAGGGAATAAGAGAACAGGAGTCTTACAAGTCTCACAAAGGGTTTTTGTTTCCTCTAAAAAGATGTAAAAGACATCTTAACCCAGCCTCTGCTGAACTCCACCCCAAAGGGTAGGAGGCAGTCTGCCCTGTTGGCTGACCTTCAGCACAGGTGTAACAATCTCTCTTGCTGGCAGTCTTCACAGAATATTTAACCCATTCCAGCCATGTCTTTGTATCTCCAAACCGGCTTTCTATTTCTAGAGTCCAGATCTTTAATTTCCACTATAGTTACTTTGGCTGGGTCATTTTTGGCTTCCTTTACTTGTTTGATTACAAGGTACAGGGATAGTGGTCCCTGCTGGTGAGGCTTTTGGGTGATGGTGCTTAATGAGCTGTCATCAGAAATGGCTTATGGGATCTTCTCCAGGGATATCTGCTCCTAACCTATAAACCCTGGTGGCTTCTGTTGGTTCATGGTCCATTGTGTAAGCATTAGCACCTACCCACAAAATATTTCATGAATTAATTTAATAAGCTTGAGGAGGTTTTGTCAGGATAAAGTGGATCTTATTTTTAGAAGCCTCCATGATGCTGAGATTACTTGGTTTATATCCACTGTCCACCAGACATTTCCCCAATAGAGGCAGGGCCTTATCCCCACATGACCTGACTCTAATTCAGGGCAGAGGTATTTCTTTAGCTTGGGAAAGCTGCTGTTGATTGTCTAGGCTGCCACAAGATATAATCTGGCATTTATCAAATTTGACACTAACAGCTATGTCAGTCTTGGTCACATTAATAGTGAAGATTGCAATGGCTGGCTGCAACAACTCAGGCCTTATCAATTGGCAAGAATTGCCATTTGCTTCCTCATCCTAGCAATGCAAAGTCACATTAGGCAGACACATAAGGCTTAAAATTAAGAGACAATTGGGAGGCTCAGCCCGGAGGATCGCAGTTCATGGACAGCCTCAGCTACTTAGTGAGGCCCTTTGCAACTCAGTGAGACTCTGTTTCAAAAATAAAAAGACTAAAAAACAGGGCTCCATTCCCAGTACTGCAAAAACAAAAGAAAAAAGAAAAAAAATAAGAGGCAAATGACCACAATAAGCTCTGTGAATAAAATTAATCCTAAAGCACTTATGACACAAAACCTAGAGTCCTTTTGTGGCTTGAGATATCGTGCTCCTTGGTCTTTCATTGTACATGAGCCTGTTAGCTTCTGCATGTGCCTGGAGCAGGGCAGACCATCTTTCTCAGGATCAGTTTGCTTGGTTCTCTAGGTTTTTGGTGAGTTGTCCAATGAGTCTTCTCTGGGGCTAAGGGTTTTGAGGTTGTTGGCTTCAGGCAAAAGCAACGAATCAAACCCACATTATCTTGAAATTTCACTGTTGTTGCAGTAGCAGTGATAGAGAAAGGCCCTCTCTATTGTTCCCCAAGGGGAGCCTGATTCCAATCCTTGACCCACACTAAACCTTCAGGCTTATAAGGATGGACTGTGGTAGTCAGACTGCCTAGGATTCTGTCTAATACCCATTTAGTTGTGTGTGACTTTACCTAGTTCCCTTATAAGTTTATGCATTTCTAACTCTCCTACCTCCTGCAGTCTTCCTGACAATGCTTGGAGAATAGAAGGGGGTTGCATACATCATCTCAGAGAGAGAATACTTGGTTCTCTTGGTGGGAGTGCATCTCATTCTAAACAGGACTTAAGGGGAAAGCTTGAACCCAAGTAAGCTGTTTTCTGATGTATTTTTTTCTAATCAGTTTTGATGTTTCTATTCATTATCAATGCTTTGTCTGAATTTTGTGGCCTATAGGTGAAACACATCTTTGAGGTGATTCCCAGGGCAGCTGCCACATCCTAGGTGACTTCTGCAAAGAAGGCCAGTTCCTTGTCTGACTCTATGAGCAAGGGTAGTTCATATGTAGGAATGACTTCTCTAAACAAGGCCTGGGTTATTTCTCAGGCCTTTTCTGTCCAGCATGGATTAGCTCCTACCCATTCAGTTTGAGTACACATTATAACTAAAAGGTATTGGTACCCATTACACTTTGGCAATTCAGAAAAGTCAATTTGTACATTTTCAAAAGGAGCTGCTCCCATTGTCTGTATCCCAGTAGGAACTTCAGGTCCTTGTTTAGGGTTGCTTCTGCAGCAGATTATGCATTACTGTACTACTTTCTTTGTCAAAGCTGTTGAAAGATATATGTAATAATATCTGCTGGGAAGCTTTTCAAGGTCTTCGCACCCAATGTGGGTGGGTTTATGTGCCTCCTGGACAATTGTGGGTCCAAGTTTGTGAGGGATGGCTATACAGTTGTCAGGCAATAGCATTCAGTTTCCTGGTGTTTTAGTTGCCTTTTCCATTTCTAGCTATTCCCGTTCTTGTGGCTCATAGATAGGAATATGATAGGGAACCCTAGGCAGGAGTAAGGTGCTACCAGGTTAACAGCCATGGGGAGGAGTTCCTGGGTGGCCCTTTTCACTTCATGTCTGCTTTTGAGTTCTTCTGTACCTCACAGCTAATTGTCCTTTGGTTTACCCTGCAGTACATGACAGCTGTTTTTTTTTTTTTTTTTTTTTTTTTTCCCCCAGGGCCCTAAATCGTCTCAAGCAGTCTTAGGTCTTTTATCCAGAATTTAACAGTCCTTTCTACTTGTAGCGAGCCCTGAGGACATGCAAGGTTAAGAAGGCATATTTAGCCCACTTGCAGTCAATGTAAACATTGAGTATAAGACCTTTTTCTAACTCAAGAGCTTGGGTAAAAGCAATCTGCTCAGCCTTTTGGGCTGAGGTGCTGAACGGTAGGGGCTCTGTCTCCAGGACTTCATTTAAGGTCACTATCACATATCCAGCTTTCCATTTTCCTTGCTCATTTATGAAACTGCTTCCATCTACAAATATTTTTAAGTCCAGGTCTGGGAAAGGCTAGCCCTCTAAGTCTTTCTTCCCTGAATAGGTTTGTGCAAGTACTTCCTTACAGTTGTGGATGGGTGGCTCCTTGATACATGGTAGCAGGATAGCTGAATTTAGGGTATGCACTAGTTGTATGTGAGAATTTTTACACTATAATCCTGGGTATTTTCTAAGACTGGTGTTAGTCAGCTGACAGTGCCCTTTAGAGTTTATGATTAAGATTATGGGATTAGGGTACCTTTCCCAGCAGTCTCTGTACTAAGGTTAGCTTATTTGGTTCTGGGATAAGGAAGGCAGTTGCTGTCAAGGCCCTTAGGCATGGTTGCCATGTGGCAGATATGTGGTTCAGCTGCTTCAAGAGATAAGCAACTGGCTGATAACAGGATCCAACCTTCTGGACCAGAACCCCAACTGCTATTTTTTTTTCTTTCAGAGAGAAACAAAGTGAAGGGCTTGTCTAGGTATGGGAGTCCTAATGCAGAAGTAGTCTGCAATTGCGTTTTGAGTTGCTTAAAGGCCAGCTGCTGCTTTTTTCCATAAAAAGGGGGCTTTATGTCATGGGAAAACACAATAATCTCATGGGGTTCTTAGCATCCATGGTGTAAAGAATTTTAACATGTGCCAGTCAGAGACAAACACAGAGGTTTAATTCAAGTAAAGTAGAGATACATATTCAAGGGGAAACATAGGCCATCTTGAAGGTGTAAGAGCAGCCCAAGGATCGTTTACAATCTTTTCTTATAGGGCACCTAGAGAGGAGAGTGTCTAGGAGCACATGGTGGAAAATGGAGCAACGTGGGTTGGCCTTCTGAATCTTGAGGCTGACACAAAGTGATAGTTACTTTGAAATAAGAGCCCCAGGGAGCAGAGGCACAGAGTCAGGGGAGCTGAGGAAGTGAAGGTGTCACTTCTTCTGGGATCTGAGCAGATGGGATGTAGAGCTTTTGACAAAGGGTGAAACATTTTCAGAATATAATCTCAGAAATTTCAGGTATGAAACTAGGCGATTATGATTAAAAGTGTGGCTCATTGGGGCTCTTCTCTAAAGTAAAACTAAGAATTAGGAAGTTTTTTATTTTTCTTTCCTTACCAGTTTGTCTCCTTTCTACCTAATATTTTATTTGTTCTATCTTATTTCATTTATCTCCCCATTTTGTAGATTCATAGAAGGGTTTTGCTGTGATGACATAATTTGGAAGCCAGATGTGACAGAATCCCACAGCTCCCAAGAGCTCTCAGAGGGCTCTCCAATTAGTGAGCATTGGGATGACTTGAGCTGCCTTCTTTCATCCTGTCCCCAATAGTCTTTCTCCTCTCTGGATGGTGAATCCCAGCTATGTTACTTTTTGTTGACAGACTTGAGCCTTTTTCTTTTTTTGTAGGGCCTTTATAACAGTAGTGCTCTAGTAGGAGAAGCAAATGGCCTGTTCCTTTAGCACAGCCTTTAAGAGTTTTGTGCCTGAGGAGGAGGTCTCAACATACTGGAGGAGAGGGCAGCTCAGTGTGTGGGAAGGAAAAGATGAAGTCAAGGGCCAGGGCTTCTCCAACGATGGTTGAGTTGTTAAATCCTGTGGGCAACTGAGTCCAGGTGAACCAGTTTTTAGTTCCAATTTCTAGGTCCTCCCCTTCAAAAGCATACAGTTCTTGGCTCACAGGAAAAATATGGATACTGAAGAAAGCATGTTTTTTAAATTGGTGCATTGTAGTTATACATCTTAATGGAATACAAGATGGCAGAGGCACACTTGCACACATCACTTATTTAACACTTCCCCAATTCCCACCCCATTCCCTCCCCTTCACTCCATCTCTTGTTTGGCTTAATGATTGATATGTTTGTGAATATACATCATGTATATTAGAAAATTTCCCTTTTTCCCCCTCTCCCATCTCTCTCAGTAAGGTCACCTTATTTGTTCATCTATGGTTTTTCTTCTTTGTCTAGAGTTCCTCCTATGACCCATTTTCTCCCTACCATTCACATATTAGAGAGAACATTCAATTTTTTAAACTTTTTGTGACTGGCTAATCTCACTTAGCATAATGATTATCAGTTCCATTTATTTTTCTGCCAAATGACATAGTTTTGTTTTTCTTTATGGTTGAGTAAAATTCTATTGTGTACATATCTCATAGTTTTGTAATCCATTTATTTGTTGATGGACATCTTGGCTGGTTCCATAGTTTGGCAATGGTAAATTTTGCAGCTATGAATAGAGATACACATGCATTAGTTTGGTAGTTTGGTTTTCATTCTTTTGGGTAGATACTCAGAAGTTGTATTGCTGGATCATATGGCAGGTTTGTTCCCATTCTTCTGAGGATCCTCCATACTGTTTCCCAAAGTGGCTTCACTTATTTGCAATCCCACTAACAGTATACTAGAGTTCCCACTTCTCCATATCCTCTACAGCACTTGTTATTGTTTGTATTTTGAATGATTGCCATTTTAATTGGAGTTAGGTGAAATCTCAGGGTAGTTTTGATTTGCATAATTTGCTTCTCTCTAATTGCTAAATGATGTTGAACATTTTTTCATACATTTATTGGCCATTTGAATTTCTTCTTTTATGAAGTATCTATTTAGTTCACTTGCCCATTTTTTGGTGATTGGGTTGTTTTTTTAGTGGTGAGTTTCTTGAGTTCTTCGTATATTCTAGATATTAGTCCTTTATTGAAGGCACAGTTGGTAACATTTTTATCCCATCTGTTAGCTGTTAAGGTTCTTGATAGCTGTACAGAAGCTCTTAAGTTAATGCATTCCCACATATTGATTCTCCTTTTAATTTCTTGTGCCTTTAGGGTTCTATTGACAAAGGAAGGCATCTTTAAAGTACAGATATGTGGAGCAGGCTTCAGTGGCTGGAAGCAAACTTAGAAGAGTGTAAGGTTAGTAACCATGGGTAAGGTGACTGTTGCCTGGCCTGATGACCCACAGATCTTGAACTGTCTGGTAGTCCTGTGTTTCTGGATTTTTGACTGGCAAAAGAAGATTATTCCACTGGAACTGGCATGACATAATAATACAATACCATGACGCAGTCTTTTATATGGGGCTAGATTCCCTCCAGGGCCATATGAGGGATTGGATACTGTTTTAATCACATGGGTCAGGCATGAGGGAAGATTTCCATAACTACTGGTGCCTAGACCTTGGCCATTCCAGGTGGATTGTCCTTAGCTCATACAGTGGGCCACTGAGCTGCAAACTCTGGGCTGATGGACAACCCCTGTTTTTCCCTTCAAACCATCTATACTCTTCTGAGCATTTTCAGAAAGCAAATAACTGAGGGGTTGACACTGACACCTTTATTTTGTTCTTATCTGATAGTTGTTGTTGTTGTTGTTTAGTTTGCTGAGTATGTTTGAACCCAGCAGTGGGACTGGATAGTCTGGAATATATAAGAATTTGTGAATAATTTTTCTTCCCTTTACTGTGCACTTTCAGGGGATGAAAAACATCTGCTAGGAGTTTTTTTTTCCTGTTGCTCCTACTATATTAACATATTGGTCAGGTACCTTTGCTGACCTCAAATCTCAAATAGGTAATTTGTCACTTGCAAATCTTTTCTAAGAAAGACCATATACCCACATGATGCTAGGTTGTTCAATTTTGGAATGATATTCAAAAAGAGTGTCCAGCTGTATGTGGTGGTGCATGTTTGTAATCTCAGCATTTGGGAGGCAGAGACTTAAGGATCGTGGTGTACAGACAGCCTCAACTACTTAATGAGGCTCTTCACAACTCAGTGAGATCTTATTTCAAAATATAAAAAGACTAAAAAATAGGGATGAGGTGTATCTTGGAGGTAGAATGCCCCTGGGGTTCCATTCCTAGTACTGTAAAAGAAAAAAAAGAAAAAAGACAGTGTCCATAATATGGGTTGGCTATAAGCAACTCATTCACATATTACAGAAAAACTTGATCCAGCTGCAATTTTTCCAAGTTCTTCATTATGTTTTTACTAAACAAAGCAGGAAAATTTTCCAATCTTGATATAAAACAGCCTGGAAATATTGGAAGATTATTGAGGCCCTATAATTTTAAAGCAATAGTAACTAAAATCTTCTTTCTAGTGGGATGCAGAAAAATACATCTTTTAAGTCCAGTAATATAAACCAGTCATAATTACCTGACATCTCAGTCAAGAAAGTGCAGAGGAATGGGCAAAGCTGAATTAACTCATATTTTAAAATTTTTCATAGAAGATTTTGGATGTCTGTGAATACTTTCTAAGGAGGCATTATGCCTTATTGGGAAAGGCTATTCTTCCTTACATAAGTCTTGATTGGGGTACTATTGATCATCCTTCCCAGGGTCCCATTGGCCCATATGATGTTATTATTTTTCCCCAAAGACCTACAGTGAAGTGAGCCATTTTGTTTTTCTGCTTAGCAAGCAGGAGTTGGGACCAGAGTGCATTTTCTAGTTGTACTTACAAATAAAGTCTGTGCTCTCAGGTGAAAAGGTTAGACGAGCCTTTATCCTGCATAGCAAATTTTCTTATATGAGGAGAATCAGAGTCCTCACTGTAAATTTTTGAACAGGGATACATTGGGGGCTCTTTCTTTAGAATACCTTGAAAGAGGCAGCCAACACATACATGTTCAATCTAGTGTTCGTTCCTTCTAGCCATTACACACCTTAAGGTAATACAAATTAGCAGTGAAGGTTAATGTTAATTTTCCTCCTTGTTTACTGGATTTATTTTTTTTAATGTTCAGGAACTCTGTCCAATCACATTTTTTAAACCAGTTTTATATCACAATACTCCTGGAAAGTTTGCTCTATAGATCTGGAGCACTCCTCAAAACTTACAAATTTAAGTATCTTGTTTCAGAATTAACCCTCTTATTATTGAGTTTCTTCCTCTCTCTCTCTCTCTCTCTCTCTCTCTCTCTCTCTTTCTCTCTTTCTCTCTTTCTCCCTCCTTCCTCTCTTCCTTCCCCCCTTTCCCTCTGCAGATGATAACAGGGCCACGAGACAGGTTTTTTCACAAGTGAGGACTGTCAAGTGTCTGGAGGCCCTTTCTTTTTATTTAATTACAGAGGTGAAATGCAGAGCTCCAGCCAGAACTGTCTTATGACATGCCTTAACCATAGGATGGGAGCCACACAGGTGGTCTTTGGAACTGTAAACTGGCTTTCTTCCTTTCTCCCATACTAATGGGATAGTAAGATTTTGTCTTTCCCTTGGAAACTGGTGTTTTCCCAGCCAAATAAATCTTAAAGGGGGAGACTTTTCCCAATCTGGTGTTGTATATAGAGGGGATACTGCTGTTTGCCCCTGCCTCTTCAGCGGTGGTCCTGCAGTAGAGAGAATGTGGGGAAGGGAGCAGAGCTAAATTACACACACACACACACACACACACACACACACACACACACACACACCTACCTCTGGTCCTTAGAAGCAGGAAGCCTGTCAGTCCCAGATTTATACATAGATACACACTCTCAGTTGGCACAGATGGGAGAAGACAGCACCAGAAGATGACCACCTGGCTGCTGGTCTGCAGGGTAGAGAAGCAGCCCTTGGTCTCTAGAAATGGGAATGAGGCATCACATTTTTAGCATCAGGATGGGAGAGAAACTGCAGATTTTACATAGTCATCAGCCATGGGGAAATCCACCCACCTGTAAAACATTTTGCTGGCAGGGAAGGGCATCATCAAGATGGGCCACCATCATTACCATCACTACTAGAGCAAAGGAACTACAGGTTATATAAAAGACACCACTGCCTCAAAGCCACAGCAGTGCAGCAGACAGGACAATTTTATGTCAAGCCAGTTAAACTTCTCAACTTTCTTCCAACTGAGACACCAGGGGTGGTGGTGTTCTCTGAACCATTAGCTTAAATCCAGGCTGTTAAGACTCCTTATCCTGCATAGATACTTGCAAAAAAAGAATATTTTTATTCAGCCAAATAATTCCAACCTACCACATTATACTCAGAATACTTTATATATCACCGGCCACAATAATTTTACATATATCAGCCGTATCATATCATTGTTTCTACCCTTGAGTATGAATTCCTGGAGAGCAGGGACACTGCTTTAGTCACCTTGCATTTTCAATGCATAATATTTTATTTCCATATGAAGACTTGAAGAGGTATCATTGGGTATCTCTGTGGCTGTCTTGCTGAAAACATGCCATTCACTCATGTATTCAGTCTTTCAAAGTATATCAGATTAATCAAAGTATACACAGTGAAAGCTAGCTTTGTGCTGGACACAGTGTTAGATTCTAGGAAAACAAGCTAGGTGTGGTGGTGCATGTTTATAATCCCAGTACTTGGAGGCTGACACAGGAGGATTGTGCGGGTTCAGAGCCAGCCTCAGCTACTTAGTGAGGCTCTCAACAACTTAGTGAGACCCTGTTTCCAAATAAAATGTAAAATAGGTCTGGGATTGTAGCCCCAAGGTAGAAAGCCTCTGGGTTCCATCCCCAGCACCATAAAAAAAAAGATTCTAGGGAAACAAAACACATAGCATAAATCTAGGGTTGGATAAATATATCCAACAATATTAAATTGCATAATAATTTTACATATTGCATAATATGTACAACCAAAAAAGAAAAAAATAGTTTTCAACCAGGACAGCAGTGATATATATGATATATATCAATAAATTATCATGCAATGATACTGTTATGAATTTAAAAAAGGCCTGTGATCAGAGGGGAAAAATAATTAGTTGTACCTATCTTCTAAACCAAAGAGAATGGGAAATGATTCATGAGTATGCCTTAAACGATTTTCTCCCAGGCTTTCTGCTTGAAGTATATAGGGTACTTGACTAGGTCTCATGCAGATGGCATATTAGGGCACTTTTATTCCAATAGAAGAATTTAAACGTCTACTTTCTGCAACTTAACACATTGTCTAGTCTCTGAACTGGACCAACATTTAGAGAATGGGGAGGAACTTGGAGCTGATTTTCTGGGAGACATATCCACCTCCTCCTTGCTTTGGTATGCACAGAAAGCCTGCCAAGCCTCTCTCAATAGTCCATCATTTGTCTTACTCAGGCTCTTGTATGAGATGAAGGCTATCATATTCTGATGAGAATGACATCTCTCTGGGACCCCTGAATGCCTGAAAGTAGCTGGCCAGTAAGTCATGGAAACAAGGTGTGGTTAAGTATTTTGACTTGGGAGGAAGTCATGCAGGAAAGTGATTAAACAGGCCTATGGTTTTCTCTTTTTCCTTCTGTCTCCCCCATCCCTCTCCCTCCCTCTTCTTTTCTATGCTTCCTCATGCACTCCATTCTGAAATGAGCAATGTTCAATTGATGGCAATAAAATCCAAATTTGAGAAGAACACATGGAGTTCAGTGTACTTCAGAGAAAGTGTGCAAAGTTAAGGGGTTAGATGGATGTGAATAACTTCTGAAACAAAAATAAGCCTCAAATAAAATCCATGGGAGGATAAATATGATGAGGAAATAAATTCTGGTAGAATGTTCCAGATAACTCATAGATACTGTTCTTCAGACTACTAAATTCTGCTATTCAGACTGTAACTGAGTGCCTGCGAACCTGCACACATGCTTTTTTCATAGAGTAAGTATTTATTTGTAGAAAGCAAGTGGGGGTGGTCTCCCTCCTTCTCATTAAGGATGGTCCAGGCCTGGAGCTCAGCAAGCTGAGGAACCAGGCTGGGGAGAAGCACACCTGCTGTACAAAGACAATTAAGCTACTTCATCCAAAGTCCTCTTTACAGGAAGCATCCACGAATACCAGCATGGTCATGATGGGAAGAAAAATGCTTATGTTACTTTGCTTGAGGAGCTCCAGGCTCTAGGAACTTGAAGTACTTCCTACCTTACTTCACAGTCAGGGATACCTCATCATCCCTGAACACAGTAAGCAATCCTGGACCACATACTCCTCTCACACTCCTGCCTCTCACACTGCTTTCTAGCCAGGTTTTCTGGACTCTAAAAAATGGATTCTAATCATCAAAAAGAGCTATCTGATCAGGAATGTTTGCTTAAATAATTAGAAAACACATCAATGTTCTATAATTATTGAAGAATATATACTTATGGAGAATGAGTTATACAAATGAGGATCACAGGGCATAGACTGTGTTTGGATCGAGAATGTCCCACAAAGTCTCATGTGTTCAGAGGTGGAGCTTTTGGGAAGTGAATGCTTCATGAGCACTTTGATATCATCAGTGGATTAATCCATTAATAGCTGAATGCACTATTGGAGGTAGGACCTAGTTGAAGGAAGTAGTTCACTGGGGGTATGCCCTGGAAGGGTTTATCTTCTTTCCAGTCCCTTCCCGCCCTATATCTCTCTGCTTTCCAGCTGCTATGAGCTAAGCAGCTTTCTCTCACAACCCCTTTGTCCCATAATGTTTTGCCCCATCTCAGGTCCAAAGCAAAAGAGTTGACTGGCCAAAGAAAAAATAGTTTCTGAAAACATGAGACAAAATACATTTTCTTCATCTAAGATATTGTCAAATATTTTAGTCACAGTTATAAAATGATGACTAACACAAACGGAAAAAAAGAATAAGTTGGGAAGAGATGTGTTAGAGACAACTGGACATTTGGTCCATATGGCATGTGGAATGATGAATGTTTCTCAGTAGCATCTATCCACATACAAACTGCTTTCTGAAGAACAAGGCCAACCCCATCAGAATCTCATTATTATTCAATAGTTGACTTTCTCCTCTACTTGCATCAGTTTTACACCTTGTCCACAGATTTTATTGTCATCCTAAGTGAGAAGGTTATGGTTCAGATACTGCTGTGGATGTGCAGAGTCCTGAAGGTACTGGTTAACAGGTAAACATTCAGGGAGACTTTGAGGTAATGGTTAACTGGGTGAACTGCAGTGAGTCCTTGAGGTAATGGTTAACTGGGTAAACTGCAGAGCATCTACAGAAAGTCCTTGAGATAAATGTTAGCAACAAAAAAAATTTATGAGGATGTGCAGAAGATCCCTGAGACAGTGTTTGGCAAGAGAGAGATTCTGGAGCTGGCACTGGCAAGAAACACAAGAGTGTTTACCTTGGAGGGACAGGCTGCTTTTAGTGAGTTCAACAGTCCAGTCATGGCTTCCCACAACCCTTAGATCTTCCCAAGGCAAATGTTAACCTGCCTCTGGTGGTTGAGTTCTCCATATGTCCCCTTCTCCATTTCTTCAAGAAGTTATTCTACTAGCCAATCCTATGCATATATTATTGCCAGTTTAAAGTTTGGGAGAGGCACTTTCTGACTGCAAAAGGAAAAATATGATAACTAGCAGTAATACAGAGATGGCAACTGAAGTCCTCAAGTGGGGTGAAGCCAAAATTTAGGGTTAAGCCATTGTAAGCTTTTAGATAAATGTTCAAACCAGTCACTGTTCTAATCTCACTGCTGGATTGCTGCTATTGCTTCTAAAATTTGGTTATGAAGATGGGCTATGTCTAAGGTAATATTGTCATGATGAGCTATTAATAATGATTTTTTCTGATTTTTCCCAAATATGTGTGTACTATTTCATGGATGAAGAGTTACATAAATGTGCAAGAACCTCCAATCACAGATAAGAACCTGTCTTATTTTTATGGCCTCAATCTAGTCACCCAACCAAGCAGTGGCCATTTCCAAGAGCTGTAATCTAGAATATATTTTGACTGATAATATGTTCAGTGTTAGGTACCATGATAACATTTTTATGGCATTAAATATGTATGTATCAGTTTGATTGTAACATACATAAATTGTACTGTAGCAATGTTGAGTGCAGGTTGTTTTACTATCGTGTCATTTGCAAATAGTGAAAATCTGAGTTCTTCTTTTGCTATTTGTGCCCCTTTGATGTCCTTTTCTTGCCTTATTGCTCTAGACTCTCAAGTACTCTTTTTTTTTTTAAGAAGTGGTGATAATGGACATCCTTGTCTTTTTCCTGTTTTTAGGGAAAGTTCTCAAAGTTTTTCCCAATTTAATATGATATTGGGTGTGTCCTATTGTAGATTGCCTTTATGATGTTGTGATATGTTCCTTCTATTTCATTTTTTTTTGTGTGTGTGTGTGGGTCTGGGGATGGAACCCAGGGACATTTGACCTCTGAGCCACACTCTGTGCCCTATTTTTTATTCTTTATTTTGAAAGCAGGTCTCACTGAGTTGCAGAGGGCCTCACTAAGTAGCTGAGGCTGTCTGTGAACTGTGATCCTCCTGTCTCAGCCTCCCAAATGCTAGGATTACAAGCATGCGCCACCATGCCTGGCTTGTTCCTTTATTTCAATACTCTGCAGTGCTTTTAGCATAAATGGATGTTGGATTTTGTCAAATGCTTTTTCAGCATCTATTGAAATGATCATGTGATTTTTGTCTTTGGTTCTGTTTATTTGATGAATAATATGGATTGATTTTTTTTTTTTTTTTTTTTTTGGTGGTACTGGGGTTCCTGGAAGCCCTTCTATCTCCGGACTACACTCCCAGACCTATTTTTACATTTTTATTTGGAAACAGGGTCTCCTAAGCCAGCGCGCGCGCGGCTGGCTTCGAACCTGCGCGATCCTCCTGTCTCTGCCTCCTAAGCGCGGGGATTACAAGCGTGCGCCACCACGCCCGGCTGGATTGATTTTCATATGTTGATTCAGCCTTACATCCCTGGGATGAACACTACCTGGTCATGATGTATGATTTTCTTAATGTGGTTTTGAATGTGTGTTGCTAGTATTCTGTTTAGCAGTTTTGCATCTAAGTTCATCAAAGATATAGGCCTATAGTTTTCCTTCACCCAAGTACTGAGATTACAAACATGTGCCACCATGCCTAGCTAATATTTTTTTACATACATGAAAAGCACAGTTGATAGACTGGGATATATTGTCTTTTCCTATTGTTAACAGCCACAACAACTGATTTTAATATTTTAAATTTCTTATATACAATTTAGATTTTATTTATTTATTTTTTTTCAGTACTGGGGTACTGGGATGCAACCCAGGGACATTCTACCCCCGAGCTACACCCTCAGCCCTATTTTTTATTCTTTGTTTTGAAACAGGGTCTCACTGAGTTTCAGAGGGCCTAACTACCTGAGGCTGTCTGCAAAACACCATCCTTCTGCCTCAGCCTCCCAAATGCTGCAAGTCAAGCATGTACCACCACACTTGGCTCAATTTAGATTTTTTTAGTGATAAGACATTTGCAAAGCTTATATCATTTATATTTACCTATTTTACGTATTTTAATGATTATTTTAGATTATTCATGAAAACCAAGTATAGTTAGCATTTTAAGCCATTTTTCCTGTACAGGGAAAAAAAAACCTAAACACAAATAGTCATTATATTTTTATTTTTATTTTATTTTATTTTATTTTATTTTTGGGGTACTTGGGGTGGAACCTAGGGGTATTCTACCTCAGAGCTACACCCGTACCCCTATTTTTTTATTCTTTATTTAGAACAAGGTCTTACTAAGTTGTAGAAGGCTTCACTAAGTAGCTGAGGGTGTCTGCAAACTGTGATCCTTCTGTCTCAGCCTCTCAAATGTTGAGATTATAAGTGTGCGCCACCATGCCTGGCCATTATATTTTAAACATCTAACAAAAATAGTCAGATAAAATTTTGATTGGCAAGATTCTTGGAAAATAATCATGTTAATAATTTTTAATAACATCTTTTACTTTTATTTTACCAACAAATTTATTTTATTTGTTTATTTTTGCAAGTCTGGGGATGAAACCCAGGGGCATTTGACCTCTGAGCTACACCCCTGCCCTATTTTTTATTCTTTATTTTGAAATGGGGTCTCACTAAATTGTGGAGGGCCTCACTAAGTAGCTAAGGCTGTCTGCGAACCGTGATCCTCCGGTCTCAGCCTCCAAAATGCTGGGATTACAAGCGTGTACCACCACATCCAGCTTACCAACAAATTTAAATTAACTTATTCATTGCCGGGCGTGGTATTTATTGCCGCACGCTTGTAATCCCTGCGCTTGGGAGGTGGAGACAGGAGGATCGGTCAGGTTCGAAGTCAGCCGCACTGGCTTTAAGAGACCCTGTTTCCAAATAAAAAAGTATAAAATAGGTCTGGGAGTGTACCCCGGAGGTATAAGGGTTTCCAGAAACCCCAGTACCACCATCAAAAAAAAAATAACTTATTTATTAAAAATTTTAGTAAAGTGAACTTAAGGGCATTTGGATCAATATTTGTTGTTGTTATTATATTTTATTATGAGCAATCATTTATTTATATTAGCTAATTTTGGTACCATGTAGATGACAGACAATACATCTATGGATACAGACATAAATAAATATATAGAGAAAACAAATATCTTAAGGCTTTAATTTGTCAGGAATTATATTTCCACTTATATTTCCACAGATAGAGAAACAGAGTTACAGATATTTACTGAACCTAGTGCAAATCTAAAGTTTTAGATTTTAAATACAGCCTATTATGGATACCTGTTTTGTGCCAGTGAGTAACAGATTATAAAATAGGAGACACAAACATGGAAGTCTTTATTGCAGGGAATGTCTGTGGCAGGATCCATCAATCATGAATGACACTAAAACAAATATTTTAGGTAGTCACATCACCATGAGACAGACTTTACATCAGATCTTACCACTATTTATTTTTTAAGGACATAACCCCAAATATTTAGATCTCTGATTTTTTTCCATTTATTGAACAAGTCTTTATTTTTTAATTTATATTAGGGCCAACCTGGGTAACAATAATTAGTCCTCCCCATTTTTATGTTTTTTTTTTTTGTCTCCTACTCACTTAACATGTACCCAGGGATAAGATTTTTGTTGTTGTTTGTTTGTTTTGAGGAGAATAGCATGATTTTAATTTTCTAAAGTCTGAAATATGGATCCCTCATTATATTTTAAAAGCTATATATTGCATTGAGCTTGGATGAACAAGGAATGGGCAAGGACTTTCTAATTAAAAGGGGATAAATTATAGCTGAATTATATGGCTTTAAGAATTCTGTGTAGTAAGTCATAGTAAATCATTTTTTGTTATGTTTTTAACTCTGTAAATATCTGAAAGGACAGATTCATGTCTGGAATTTTGCCTTTGATCTCATCAGAGAATGTCTGTATTTCTCCAGTGATAGTGGCCTCTCGTAAGCAGGCAGGCTCTGATCTTTCAGAAGTCTCCATAGGGGAGTAGGGGTCGATGGCCAAGCCAGTGGAGACGGCAAAGAAAACTCTTCCTCTGTGGGCAGACGGGACTCTGACTCTAGAGGAGAAGAAGGAGGACGAACCTGAGGAGGAGGAGGCGAAGATCCACCCTTTAGTGTCACCCAGCTAGGTGGCAGTGGTGTGAACATGTAGAGAATTTCTCATTACCGAGCTTAACACTAACAAAGCTCCACCGACCAGGCTCTAAGCAATGATAGTTTGCACTCAGACCCTTTTTTCTGCATGCTGGGCCCTTTTATGGTTCTTACCCACTTAATCCCATATGTCTATATCTAGGGCTCCTTTATCTGGAAACCAAGAATGTATGTCTAATGCTACTTGTAATAACTTGAGCAGCGGATCCTCACTGACTTTGGCACCCAATACTTTCAGGAGGTTTTAGAGTATTCCTAGATACTCCCTCTGCTCTGCTGACAAAGTTTGCCCCGTATTACCGTACAATTCTAGTCCTGCGGACAGGTGAATCCCTCTTCGCTTACAGATCTGATGTGGTGCTCCCAACCACTTTAGGTTGTCCTCAGTTTCCTGGGCTACTTTTCTCCATCCCAGTTCCAAGGGTTCCTGTTTGGGCTCCACTTGTTGGTAACGTCCAGCGTACCTGAGAAGAAAATAATGACACAGACACAAAGAGCAGATTGAGTGGGGCAGGCCAGGGATCTCACTCACTGTGTCTGGGTCATCAGATCAAATATAAAATTGTATATTTCAGGGTAAAATTGATGGGTGCTGCTCCTAAACTGGAAAATGAAGGTCCATGAAGTTTCAGTGGCCATGAGTGGGTTAGGTGCTACATCTCAGAGAAGCCTGTTAGCTGTGAAAGTTGTCAGAATCAAAACTGAGTCTCGTCTATCAAGTCCTAACCACAAAGAAATAGATGATAGATAAAGAGACAGATACATAGAGCTGTGAGGTTCTGAAGGAGGCAATCTCATTTCATACCTGATAGCACTGCCTACTAAAAAAGACTCAGCCAGATTAATAACCTTGCACAAAGGCCTTACACAGAAAATTCTTCTGTAAGGATGGCTGTTTAATGACTTCCTTTTTGATCTTGGATTGATGCCATCCTTATTGGTCCTTGTAGCCTTTTAGCCAGTAACCTTTACAGTCAAAGATTTTTGTTTCAATATATCTTATATAACCCTTCTTATTTTGCCTTTTAAAACTTTTCCTTGCCCCAACTTCTTTAAGTCACACATACTTTGCCATGGCACATGGATTCCCATTGCAATGCCACTCCAAATCACACTGGTTAATCTTTGGGAATCTTTCTCTGTTATTTAAGTAGACATTACCTAGAGTTGCAGCTATCTGAATGAAGGGACCAGATTTTGAGGGGCGGATGTCAGAAGACAATGCCCCCTATTTCTCTAAGCCTGGACAGCTGTCCTCCAGCTGCTATGTGCTTCAGAGCTGAGGACAGATTTCCCACTGCATATTGGAAAACACAAAATTTTGACGGTCATAACTGCCAGAGAATTTGGTCTGCCTCTAGTGCTTTGATTTATTGGTAAAGTCCTACAGACTTAGACAACAGATGTGAGCCACCCAGCACCAGTGGGGATGGGTGTGTAATGAATCTCTCCCAGTGATTAATCTGCAGTCTTGCACTCCCTGCTGTGCATTGAAAATCCTCTTACAGCCAGCGAATATGAACCTGATTAGGTTTACAATCTTCACCTCCCTCCCATGGCTGAGCCCTTAGGCAGGACACATGGAATAATAGTGTGACCCCTTGTAGGTTAGTCCTCAAACTTTGGCCTTGAATTTCCCATCTGTGTTGATCTGCCTTTTGTTATTGTGTTGGTTGTCCAAGCTCTAAATCCTCTACATGAGAATTTCCCATTATTTGTAGTATAGATATAATACTCATTACCTACTGTTCACATTAGAACTCAAGCACAGAAATTTCCTCTTCTCACTGTGCTTTGGCAGTTATGGCATAGGCATGTAGTATATAGTCCACCAAGGAGATGGACTCTATACACCGTGAAGCTGCATTTGGAATAAGTGACAGAGCACAGAAGGTTGGAGTCAGTCACAAGGGTGTCATGAGCATCCAGGAGTATGTAGCGCCTGACTCCGTGGATGATGACGTTACAGCTACAGATAATCAGAGTGAACAATTAACTTTCTGTGTGGGACCCTCTGTATTGTTTTTCTGTATGTTTTCTAAGTCTGAATCCCTAGCTGCCAATCAGTTCTGAGAACTTTCCAGGATAAGCTTTATCTGCCCAAGATACCCTGTGGTGATTTCTGTGGCTGGCATCTAAATCCCTAACTGATGCACATGTTTTTTGGTCTATGTATGTTGGGCAGCAGTGAAGATGACTGTCAAAATGGAGAAGAAAGGCGAGTACGAGGAGATCATGGAGGTGACGGGGAAAAAAAAAAAAAACATGAAATGGAGAAAAAAATAGAAGGCTTATGGAGGTGATGAAAAATTCAGATTCCCACTGTTTCAGAAAAAATTCAGATTCCCAGCTGTTTCAGAAGCATCACCCATTTTTCCTTTTTTTTTTTTTTCCTGTTTCCAGGTGTGAATAGTTTCCCTAAAAAATTACTGAGCAACAGTGACTTTTCTGGCAGTCTCTTTTATTATTCAGTCAAGAAGACTGTGTAGGGTCTAGGTCTAGAATTAGGCTTTGAAAATTATGGCTGCTAACATCTGCTTTTATAAAGAAAGTTTAACTGGGATACAGCCACACTCATTCATTCCTTGATTGCCCATGGCAGCTTCCAAGCTACAGTGGTGGAGGTGAGTATGTGAGACAGAGACGTGGCCCACAAAGCTTAACATATTTAATTTACAGTCCTATACAGAAAAGTTTGCTGACTCGCAGAAGAGAACATCTGAATCTCTGAACCTGAGGTGTGGGCATGCACTTTACCATTCTTAGGTATTTGCCCTACCCCCGTTCTGGCTAAAGCATCCCATGTTGAGGGTTAAATACAAGAGGCTTGCACTATTTCAGAGGATCCCCTTTCCCAAAGGAGAGTGGTAAACCAAGGAAAGACAATGAAATCCATGTAACTCTCCCCTTTTGTTGAGCCTCTCTGGGGGAGGCCGAGGGGCCTGCTCTGGAGACAGTGTAGGTGAGAGGGAACTCATGGCCACATGGCTCCTTAGACAAAAGAGACACACAGCCAGGTCTTCCCATTCCAGGCCTGGCTCATCAGGAGAATCTGAATGTAGATGGTAGAATACGAGTCTAGCCTAGAAACCTGAGTGAGATTTAGCCAAGCAGAAAACCTTAATTAATCTCCCTTCAGAGTCGTAAGTACAGTTGGCCCTCCATAACCACGGCTTCTGCATCACACATTCCACCAACAGTGAATGGAAAGTACCTGAAAAAATACTTGAATTAATACTGAAAATGTACAGACTTTTCTTGTACTTATTTATTAAACAACTATTTACATAGATTTATATTGTATTATATATTATAAGTTATCTAGAGATCATTTAAAGTATGTGGGAGGAGGCTTGTGAGTTCTATGTAAACATTATGCTATTCGTTTTGTTTTGTTTTGTTTTGTTTTTGAGGTATGGGGGATGGAACCCAGGGACATTCTACCTCTGAGCTACACCCCTAGCCCAATTTTATATTATTTATTTTGAAGCAGGGTCTCACTGAATTGCAAAGTGCCTCACTAAGTAGTTGAAGTTGTCTACAAACCGCCTAGACAGGAGGATTGCAAGTTCAAGGCCAGCCTTAGCAACTTAGTAATACTGTTTCAAAATGAAAAATAAAAAGGGCTGGGAGTGTAGCTGAAAGGTAGAGTACTCCTGGGATCCATCCCCAGTACAAAAAAAAAAAAAAGACAACACAAAACAAAATAAAAAAATCTCATGTGACCTCTAATAATACACTGTTTCAGTTAGGTGCAAAAAACCTCTTGATTTTGCATCAAAGTCCATCTGAAATGGGGCCAGCCAAGGATGCAATCTTGGAGCATGAGGCTTTGACTGTCTTGGAGGCAAAGCATTCAGACAAATGAGTCTGCAAGATGAGAACACCATGTCACACCAGCCAACAGGAACCAATGGGACATGGTTGGGTGAACTCCTGGTTTAGAATCCAAGAGTATCTTTCCTTTACTGTCTAGTTTGAGGCTCAGCATAAAGAAATGTATTTGAGATGTCAACCCCAGATCTGCCCCTTTTGTGGTTCGGGTGGAGTGTCTGGAATCAGCATTACTCATGTGGAAACATTTTACTCCTTAATACTTCTAAAATCCTGGAACAGGCTGTGGCAAACCATGAAAGCAGGCAACAGAGCTCCTCCATTATTGGCCGAACCAAATAATTAATTCTGAAGACAGACTCAAAGTTCCATATGGGTTATTCATAAATTTATAGAGCTTTATTCCATCAGAAAATTTGTCTCTGTTTCTATAAATCTATTCTTAATTCTATTCTTAATAGAAATCTATTAAGAAATAGAAATCTATTAAGAATAGAAATCTATTCTTAAAAAGAAATCTATTCTTAATTTTTCTAGTACATCTTTGAGAAAGGAAAGAAATCAAGGAAAGGCTTTTTAAATTGTACGAGGCTCTCAATCTACTTATTGGCCATTAACCTCAGTAGTACCTAAAATTGAATTCAATGGGTACAAAAACTTCCCCAGCCCATTATAAAAAGGAGGTTGTTTTTCGTAATCTGAAAACTCAAAATAAATTTTTAAGGACTTCTGATTTTATAACTCTTCTTATTTTCTAATTGTTTAATCACTAGCAGGAAGCATAATAAAATTTATGTGGATGTTTTCTTTCTAATAATTTCCTTTAGCTTCACCCCATTTTTCTATTTCTGAGCTGTACTAACTGTGAACATTTGATAGTTGGGTCCCAGCACTGTGCTAGAAAGAGAGTGTGTCCCTACAGCATTGCTTCTTTTATTTTTACAACAAACATATTAGACAGATATCATGAAGCTCACTTTGTCAATAAGAAAACTGAAGCTTTGAAAGGTTAAGGTAACAGAGCTGGAAAGTTGAGGTGCTAGAACTCTTGTTTGGCCTTCATAGTATGAATGCAGCTTGCGTGTCCACTGCCCGAGAGGTTGGCACAGTCTGGCCGCACTAGGGAATGAGTCCTGAGAGTTAGAGCTGCTTCTATTTCAGAAGTCTCTGAGCTCTGGACCAACCTCATGTGGCCTCCAGGAAGAGAGCCAACCTGATTCTCCATGAGTTAAGTGGCAGACTAGCCCTAGGGTAGGTCATTACAGTAGTGTCCAATATGTTGTTAGCAGGACATCTTAATAAGAAAGACTCACAGAATTGTCTGTGAATACCCTAAATTCAATTCACGTGTCTGGTGCAGGATGCAGGAGAAATAAAGCTTTTAAAAAATAAGTAATTACATTGTCCTATATCTGAAAAAAATAAATTATTAGGAAGAATGGAAATAATCCGAAAAAATATATGAAAGGGGGATTCACGCAGACCAACCCAGGTAATATGTCTCCAGTGCTGCCCCAGGAGCTTGAGCATCTGCTCCCTGCTGCGGGAACATTCTTGGGAAGGAGACGGATGCATTGGGTTATTCAAACAGTACTGTCATCCCAGCCTTCACTCTGCCCTGGTATACCAGGACTGGGACACTGCAAAGCACTTCTTTGTCACCCAACAGAGGATGTTAAAAAAAGGTTGCAAAGACAATTTCTCTTCCTTCTACTTGATGTTTTAGTGAGTATCTTTTAAGTTAATGGCCCTTCATCTTGGTAGCTGTTGTTGATTCCAGGAAAGCATCTTTTTGTATTTCCAGAATTAACCTCACTGGACCCCCAGCAAAGATGCCAGGTCTGGTTGGGTACTGTCCCTAAACCATGTAATTGCACCAAGGTGATAACCGATGACTAGTTGACCAACCTCCTCTCATGTTCTTTCCCTGATTTTGCCCCATATTATTGGCAAGCATGGACCACCTTTTCTTCTTATGGCAATGGATAACATCTAGAGGCAATGCCCACTTTTCAAGCACATTGTTTCTTCTTTTTAATTCTGACCCAATGAAAAATTACCTGGGAAATATCTGGAAAAGGTTTCAGCGTTTAGATATAAATGAAAACTGCAGCTCAACTACCTCATCTGAGGAAGTATTTTAATTTTATTTGTATTTAATAAATCTCTAATTGGTTTAAATAAAAGGAATCATGCCTGATTTTAGATTCTCAGAGTTCACTGAGCTGGATACAGGGAGTTTTTCAGCTGGAAGAGGGACAGGAGAAGTGGGTTACACTCCAACTGCTTCTTAAAATCAGGCCAACAGATGCTTTCTTTAGCTCCTCTTTAAGTTGGCACTGATATAAAGAGACGTTCAATCCAACACAGTTCTTGTCTGTCTCTTGCCAGACCATAACTGATCTCCGTTGGCCCTGCCCATGTTGTAGCACTGTGGGGGAGGCCACAGGGTACCTACACATCTCATAATGGACTTCTTTGTAAAACTAAACAAATATTTGCCTCTGGCTTGCAAAGCTGAGTTATACAACTGGGTTTTTACATACATGTCCATATACATCCACACCTCGGCTGCTTACTGCAATGGCTGTGCTAACATCCTGGCTGGACCCTTGGGCTGGAGCTAAGCAAGATGCAGTGGCAGTCCCAGTTTATCTGAGAAGCCTGCTGTGTTTGAGCATCCTTTGTGAGCTTTTATAGCCGGGGACAGCTGTGCGGAACTGGGACTCTACCTTCTCTGAGGAATCTAAAGATTCCAATTTCCAACCTATAGGCAAGAATCATAATCAGTTCTTATTCACATCTTTGAAAACCAGATGCACAAGAGATAACTTGGTGCATGTATAAAATACTAACCCCAAGTATACATGGTAAATCAGTAAGGTTTAAAATACATCTAATAGGAAAGTACTGAAGAGATATAAAAGGGACCTGTATTGAGAGATTGGGGACTCCTTTGTGACCCAGGTTTGCCACTCATGATCCATGAACTTGAGCAATTGGCTAAGTCTTTCAGACTACCACATCCTTCTGCGCAAGATGCTACACATCTGGAGTTTAAGATTCTTTTTAAAAAATTTAATCAATGCATAATAATTATGCATAATTATGGGATACAATAAAATTTCAACACATGCACACAGCATGTGATCACATTAGGATGATTGCCATACCCATTCCCTCATACATTTATGATTGTGTTGGGAACATTTAAAATCTTCTCTACTAGCTATTTTGAAATATATAATTAAATAATCTCAACCATAGGTATCCTACTTTGTGCTACAGAACATCATCAGAGTTATTGCTTCTATCTGGATACTTTTTTCAGTTTTCATACACGCTCTCTTTATTTGTTTGCTGAAACTGCCATAGCAAAATCCTACAAGTGAAGAGACTTAAAAAATGAAATCTATTATCTTGCAGTTCTGGGGACTAGAAGTGCAAGGTCAAGGTGTCAGCAGAGTTTACCTTTTCTGAGAACCTGAGGGAAGAATCTGTTCTGCCTTTTACTTCCCATCTGACAGCTTGTTGGCAATCTTGGGTATTGCTTAATTGCTTAGCTGGCAAATGCATCATCTGATCCCTGCTTTATTTTCATGTCTGTCTCCACCTTTATCTTCCTCTTTACATAAGAACACGGTCATATTGAATTAAGATCTGCTCTAATGATTTCATCTTGTTTGATCACCCTTGAAGACACTATTTCCAAGAAGCTCATACTCATAGGTACTAGGACTTCAGCGTCTTTTTTCAAGGAACACAATTCAACTTATAACAGTCTATGACTATAGATTCCTGCAGGCAGCCTCACCACAGCTATCCTTCCTTCTGTTGGTCTATTGTTGACGTCCCTATGCTTGCCTGTAGGAAGACAGAAAGCATAGACCAAGAGGACAGATGAAGCTCGATCAGGATGACTCCTTTCCAACTGTGTGACACCAAGAGAAGCCACCTTAACTCTCTGAACTTCTCTTTCTTCTTATCTACAAGATGGGGACGACAGGTTTGCTGAGAAAAGCCATTGAGCTAAACCAAATAAGTACTTAGCTGTCATACACTAAGTGTCACCAAATTATATTATCATATATTCCTTTTTGGTTAAGGACAGTGATATTAGCTGCACATCAGAATCATCAGGGGGAACTTCTTAAAAATTATTGATGCCCTAGCTCCACTAGAGATTCTGATTGAACTGGTCTGGGAGGTTCCCAGGCACTGGTATTTTTAGAAGCTCTTGGTTGGTTTATTTTCATATGCAGCCAGGGCTGAGAACCACTGGAATGGATGACAGAATTGACACTGTAATGGAAAGTCTGGATGGTTGGAAGGCAGAAGACGATGATTTGTAGCTACGGGTAGCCAGAGAGCCCATGCTGTGGGAAGTGCTGCAGGCGGCCTTTGGAAAACTCGTGAATTGGGTGACCTAGATTTCAGAGTCATTTTGTGTTTTGTGATATTTTTTCCAGGCTTCGCCCAGGAGGGCATATTCCATGGAGGTCCTAAGCCTTCCTTCCGTCCCACAGCAATGCTGCACCCACCTTCTGGGACATCCTGCCTCTTCTGCTCCAGGTGTGTAAAAGGATTTTTCTTCAGGAAGAGTGAGTACTGGGTAACTCCTTCCCCGGGGGTGCCTGCCTTGAGCAGTGCTTATCACAGAACTCAAAGGATCCTCCGAGGAGGAAGCTTTAGATGCCATAGCCCTACACCTTGCAAACTCTTAGGGATTCTGAAAATTCAGGCCACTAAGTCGAAACTACCTTCTTTGAGTAAGCAGGCTTCCCAAGGTCCCTACCCTGTTTCTGTTTCTCAGATTAACTTCTGCCCCATCGCTAACACCAGACTATTTCCATGTATATTTCCATGTATCAGTGTGAGCTTGCCAGGCAGCTGTTGGGTAGTGGCCCGGAGTGTCTGGGCTAGTTTTAGCCAGTATGTGCCAGTGCAGGAGGCTGATTTTGGTTCTCAAGCCCCTTAGCTAGTGAGGAGCGCAGCTGAGAGTGGCTTTCCCTCCCTAAGGCTTCTCCAGCTGCTCCATCTCTTGGTTGGCAGCCTTGGCTTCTCTGCCCCTTGGTTCTCTTCAGTGCCACCCCTGTGTACCTTGCATCAGATGCTCACCACTCATCCCTCAGGTCCCAGGGACTCTGCAGTCTGCATGGGAGAGGGCCAGTGACTTTGTTAAGTGAGTAAATGAGTAAATGAAATGATATGTAAATAGAAGCAAATTTTAATGACAGAGCTGTATAAAGCCTCTTAATTTATTATGGCAAAAAGGTTAGGAATGTCCATTTGCTCTTTGGCTGAATTAATGAAAATAAGATAAAGGAAATGATAATTCTCTCGGTCTTAGTATGTTTGGAATAATGAGCTTGGTTTGCAACTTTCCATTTTTTTTAAATTTTATTTTTAGTAAAGAACATGCCAGAAGGAAGAACAGTCAGAGACAAACTTCAGGAAGAGTTAGTGCTAGATAATAGCTTCCCAGGGTGCCTGCCCAGGGAGGGGTTGTGTCTCTACCTGTCAAGGACTTGATTGACTTTGATGGATTCTTTCCCTCCCTTCCTTGATTCTTCTCTCTCTTTGCCAGGGATTGAACCCAAGGGCATTCTACCTCTGAACTGCACCCTGAGCTTCCCAGACTGTTTTGATTATTATTTTGAAGCAGAGACTTGCTAAGTTGCTGAGGTTGGCCTCAAACATATGATTCTCTTGTCTCCACCTGCAAAGAACTGGGATTACAAACATGAGCTATCATACCTAACTTTGATTTTTTTAACCTTGGCTTTTGGAAACTCAAGGGAAAAGGAAATGCAGCCTCTGTGCAATACAGCCAAGACTGTGCACCTGATCCAGCTCAGTGTTTTGTCATCAACCACCTCCTCTTACTGGTATCCCAAAGGGAAAATGGGTTTCTTTAAGTGGACCAAATGAGGAACTGTTATCTGTACATCTAGAGAGCAAGAGCTCTGCCAATGGACTTCAGTGGGTTCCTGCTGCCATTTCAGATGGAATTGATGCAGCTTAAGCCCAAGTTTCCTGGCAAGCCCAATGGTAATTTTTTCCAAGAGGCATTTTAGTCTGCGAACGCACAGCTTTTCCGTGTCTAATCATGAAAGCAAACCACTGGACACATGCAGTTTCCAGCTGGTTGTGTATGTTTCCTTCCCACTCTAACAAAAACGTGCCAAGGTGTGACATGTACACACTCCACCAACTGGGAGCTGTGCGCACAAACCTATCTTGCCTGTAGTGTGGGAAAGTGATGAATGGGGGCTGTTCTGCCCAGGGAGGAGGGCTGCTGTCACTCTGACGTGCCTGCAGCTTTATTTATTACACACCCGAGTATAAAAACCACCCCGCTGGCTACAGCTTTCTTCCCCAGCCCTGGCATCTGCCCGAGGAGCGCACAGCGCCTGGAGCCCCCCATCGTCATCCTGAGAAGGCTCAGCAGCTCTGTTAAGATCATGCTGGGGTGGCAGCTCTTCTGTTGGCACCTGCTGGCTCTGCTTTTCCTCCCATGTTGCCTGTGTCAAGATGAGTACATGGAGGTGAGCGGAAGAGCTAATAAAGTGGTGGCGAGGATACTGCAAAGCCACCAGCAGACTCGCCGTAGCGGCTCCTGGAGGGAGGAAGGGAGAGAGCGGAGCCATCCTAAAACTGGGACTGTGGATAATAGCACTTCTACAGACCTAAAACCCCCGAGACCAGATGAGCTACCACACCCCGAGGTAGATGACCTAGCCCAGATCACCCCGTTCTGGGGCCAGGTACTCCGAATTCTCTTCTAAGGGTTTCTGTCAAAGTTTAATGCCTGTTGCTGTTGTTTTGGCTAAGAGCTGCAGGATCAGTGCTTGAGAGCAATTTTCTGAGCTGCCACCGGGTCTCTCTCTGGCTTGCTCTGGGCTGGAAGATGGGCTGCCAGTCTCTGGCAGTGATGCGCTGGGATAGTGGCCGTGGTATCACCCGTCAAAAAGGGTGACCCCAGGCACCCGCTTCCTGCTCTGCTGGGGCTTGATTTGTGTCTTGCTTTGTTGGTGCAGAAAAGATTGCAGATCTATGCAGACAGATACATCTGCTATAGATAATCATTTGCTGATCCCAGGAGAGTTGGAATCTCTTAATCCTTCCCAGCAGGGAGAAGCTGTCTTTTGAGTTTGCCAAAAGCAGTCAAAGATTTTTTTTTTTAACTTTGATTTGTGAGTTTACTGTGGTATTTCAGGCCAGTCTTGTTTATTTGATTTATAGCACTCCAGGCTGCAAAGCCTTTAAGATCTTTTTTAGAAATAATCAAAGGGTTAAAACAAACAAGCAAAAAATTGCATATTTAAAATTCAAAGTGTATGGTATAATTCCATGCCTGATGATCACAGGGGTCTTGATTTTTTTTTTAAGGTCTAAGATCAGTATCTAAGGGAATATCTCTAATCCTTTTAAAAATTGTTTTGCTAGTGCTATGTGATTATATACCATAGTGAGGTTTAATGCGATAAAAAATGCATGTGCCCAGCTCTTTTTCTATAACAACTTTAGTTCTTTTAGTATAGGAAGGGAGTTAAGGTTTTAGTATTGCAAATTGCTAATTGAAGGAGCTCAATTTAATTTAAAACACTAAGAAGAAGAAGAAATAGATTTTGATCTACCTCAAGCAAATCACAAAAGAGGAGAGGGAAGAAGAGTTACTTTGATTATATGATCTTTGAATCAATAACTTTTACTACAAGAACTGATGTTTTTTATGCATTAAATAGGTCCATAAATTTTTCACGCAGTTGAAATCTGAACTCTTTCTACTACAGATTGTAAAGTGTGGGTTGATTATCTGGTCACATCCTCAGAGGAGGATCACACACAGAATTAGCTGTAGATCTGGGACTAACCTGGCACTCCTAACTGGACCACACAGTGCAGTTTCCTTTTTTTTTTTTTTTTTTTTCTGTGCGGCTGAATCAAGGAACCACAGAAGGAATCATAATGTCTAATAGAATGCCAGTTTTAGAGATTAGCCTTTCTTCTGATAGTCTTTTGGCTAAAGCACGATTGATGCTAATTTGTGTTTTCCTTAGTGGCAAAGGGGTATTAACTTTTGTCTGAGTCCTGGTTTCAACTTTTCTTTTCCAATGGATGAGGTTCTTTCTGGCCACCACACTTAAGGCCCCTAGAGGCAGCAGAAGGAAGTTAGAGGTTATCATTTATCATTATTTCCTGGCAACCAACATCTAATATGTCACTAAAATCCATATTATATTTCTACTTCACCCCACCTTATAGTCTTGAGTTCCTAAAGTGTTTTCAAACAAATCCTATCATCTTTAAGGAGATTTAGAGTCGCTGATATTCTGGAAGTTTTCAGAACAATTATTGTACCAATGGATGTACGTACACAAACTGAATTGAGGAGTAAACTATGTCCTTTCTTCTTTCCCTACTCTTTCCATCCTTTTCTTTTACTTCTTCTCCTCACTTATTCCTTCCCAAAGCATTCCCGGTGCTTCTACTTTCTACCAAGCTTTAAGATGGGAACCGAGAATATCACTGCATTCAACCTCCTATCTCCAAGCCATCCTGAAGGGCTCTAGTGGGGATAAATTTTTATAAATTCACTAATTAAATTTAATTAAATACTACGTGATAAACAAGGTCAAAAGGCAGTTGAGAGCTGGGCACAGTGGTGCACACCTGTAATCACAGTACTTGGAAGGCTAAGAAGGAGCATTGCAGGTTCCAGGCCAGCCTCAGCAATTTAGCATGCCTCTTTAAAAAAAAAAAAAACAAAAACAACAAAAAAAAACCATTTAAAAGGGCTGGGGGTATAGTGTAGAGGTAGAAGGACCTGGGTTTCATCCCTAATAATAAAAAAAGGCATTTGAGTAAAGAAAGGTTGGAATAGTTTTGGTCTTAAAAGATGAGACAAAAATATGATTATGATTATGTGTGTATAGCAGAAATTAAAAACCAAAATGTGCCAGAATGAAGGTGTTCGAGAGATCCCATGAGGAGCTGGTTGTGGCCAGAGCTCCAGAGCTGTGGTGTTGTGGTGTGTGTGTGTGTGTGTGTGTGTGTGTGTGTGTGTGTTGGGGGGGAGGGGGAGAAGACAATAAATTATTTTGAGTGCCAGTCTGGAAAGGATTCTTTCAGCTGGTGAAGGTGCTTAGACTTTATTACCAAATATTTTGTTGGCTTTTCATAGCGGGGCAGTGAAGTAATCTGAGCTGTGCTTTAGAAAGAGAGCTGGCCATGGAGTCGGTGGTGGACTCTTGTGGGCAGAGCTGGGGTGGGCAGACCCATATTCTCTTTTCTTGGCAGTTTCTTCTTCACAGCCTGTCATTCTCCCTTTTCAGTCTATCACCCTCTCTCTAAACACCCATTGCTCCTCTCCTTTCTCTTTTTCTTCCTCTTCTCTTTTCTTTGGGTTGAAGAAGGAACTCTGAATTCTCTCAGAAGCTGTTAATAGTAGAGCTCAGGTCTGAAGAGCTGCCCCTTAGGCTCCCAGTGGCAAAAGGGGGTGGAGCTTGTCTTAGAGACACCCGTTTTCTTCCAGTGCAACTCTTGCATGCCTTTAGTATATGGATTCTACCTAATTTTAGAAGGGAGATGATAAACCTAAGAGGCTCATAAATAGCAACTGCCTATATGGAATCTCTATTTTACCAAGAAGAAAGCTTGTGAATTAACACATGTTGTCCAGCTTGTCCTAAGAGTTCATCAAAAGCTTTAACAGTTTTGTCCCATTTGAATGGACTTTGAAAGACGGGGCCAGAGGAGGACATGGGATGAACAGGTGGGGTCTCAGGAGGAGCACAGTTAGCAGTAGCCAGAGTCTCTCATTGTATCACTGGCAGCTCTGTGCTCTCTACCTGCCCCCAAGTGGTTTGCACATACACCGCTAGTCCTAGCTAGCCCTGGTAGTGAGTAACCCGACCTCCTGGTGCCCAGACACTAGACATTATTTTTCAAATTATTCTAAATTATTATTTGAGGTATGGAAAACTGTTAGTATTTTTGTTTGCATCTTAGAGCAGGAAAGAAAATTAACAAGCATAGCATCCAGCCCTCTAGTTTAATAGATGAGAAAAATGATGTCTGGGAGCAGCAATTTCTCTAAGGTCATGCAGATCTGAGATGGGAATTCTGGTCCCAATCCATGTCCTGACATTCTTTAAATATCTCAGTATTTCCATTTTATTCTTACACAAATGGTTCCACTTCAGAATTTCTCCCCCTTCCTTCCTCCTTTCTTCTCCATTCCTGAAATCCATCATTGGCAGAGCCCTGGATTTCCTGGGGTCTAATGTATTTTACATTAGCAAGACCATACTAGGAAATGTGGAGCCCTGACTTCTCACGTTACATCTCGGTTTAGAAGATGGGACGGTGCCATGGTATCTTTACTTTCCAAGTATCCTAGAATCCCTTGTCTCAGACCAGTTTCTTTAGTTGATTTTCTTCCCTTTACCAATTTGACGAAAGTCTTTCATAGGTTCTATACCTATTTAGATGTGGACCTAGTAGACTACTTGAGACTGAGGGTTAGCTCCAAACAACTACTCCTGATCTCTTGACATTTGGGTTTGTGCTGTGGGAAGAGAATGCTTGGACCACAGATACTAATTCTCAAAGTGTGTGTGTGTGTGTGTGTGTGTATTTTTATAATAGCTTCTAGGAAAACTTTAGAAGAAAGGGAAGACAATAAACAAGCCTATTTTTATTAAAATGTTAATAAAAGTACAGTCTAACTATATAGCAATTGTGAAGTCCTCACTGTTTTCTGCTTGGATTTCTAGTGATTGAGAATACTTAAATTTTAAATTTTTTCTCCCTCTCTTTTGTCCCTTTTCCCCTCCAACTTTTCCTTCCTCCTTTAATTATTTTTTTTTTCTATTTGTGGTGGCAGGGGTTGAACCTAGTGGTACTCTACTACTGAGCTACACTCCCGGCCCTATCTTATTTTTCAGTTTGAAACAGGGTTTTGCTAAGTTACGGAGGACCTCACTAAATTGTTAAAGCTGTCCTGGAACCTGTGATCCTCCTGTCTCAGCCTCCCAAGTAGTGGTATTACAGACTTGTGCCACCATATCCTGATTCCTCACATTAGTTTTTAAATAAATCCTTTAGCAACAATATGCTGTTTTCAAAAAACCGTTAAAAAGCAATTGGTGTCTAGGAGAGTTCCCGTGAATATTTTGTATGACATAATTAAGAGGCAAGTGGCCAACTGAGAGGAGAGTCCAAAGTTTCTAAGTTTATTTCCATCTCTTCTTCCAGTCAACTTCCACTAGATCTCTAGCTTCTTCACAGGAAACACACATTTTAGGACCTTATATAAATATGCAATTTACTCAGTACCGTGTCTGAGCATATTTAGTACACAGTAGTGCTCACTAAGTATTGGTTCAAACAGTGGGATAAGCACTTTGAATTTTGAAATAGAATGTGTGAAACATCACATCATATTAGATACTTGTAAAGAAGTTAAAATTATTTTAAAATGTAGAGATAATCAAAATATATTGGACATGTAATTAATAACAATGTATTGTATTCTTGAAATTTACCAAGAGAGTCTATTTAAAAATTTTCCATGACATAAAAAGTATGTGAGGCAATATACCTATTATCTTTATTTCACTTCACAAGGATGTATACACATTTCAAAACAACATGTTGTATGTGATAACAACATACAACTTGTATTTGTCAATTTAAATAAGTAAATAAATGTATTAGACTAAAGAATACTTAGCTAAGTCAATTCAAATTTCTCTGGCTGTTCTAAGTAGTTACTAGTCTGCTGGCCTTGAATCTATGAGCTTTCTGTCTCAGCCATCCAAGTACTGGGATTACAGGCTTGAGCTATTACACCTAGTTATATTAGAGCTTCTAAGAATTCTTAACCCAGTTCTTAATCCAACATCAGGAACATAGTGTTTCATAACTGTGTTTGAAATTGATAAGTTTTTTTTTGTGTGTGGTACTGGGGATAGAACCCAGGGGCATCCTATCTCTGAGCTACACCCCCAGCCCTATTTTTTAATTCTTTTTTTTTAAAACAGGGTCTCATTGAATTTCAAAGAGCCTCACTAAGTAGCTGAGGCTGACTGCAAACCATGATCCTCCTGTCTCACGTCCAGAATGCTGGGATTACAAGTGCACACCACCACACCTGGCTAAAATTGGTAGTTTCTTAATTGGGCGTCATCCATGTGGTCTAGTCACATTTGAGGCTATTGTGTGTTTGGAAAAAGAGGAAAGGCTTCTGAGTCTACTTCTGAAGGTTTCTGCCTTTACTGTCATGGTAGCTTCAGGAAGGTTTGTCCAGAAATACTACCCCACAGCCCAACCATACCACCCCAAAGTATGTTCTTCTGTTGACTTGTCATTGCCTTTTCCTTTGATCATTCACTCATCTCAGCTGCTCCCTAAGCTGTCAAAATCCCCACCTTACACCCTACACTATCTTTTCTGATGTGGTTGTGGGTTGATTGAGGTTAACCTTACGTGTCAAGGTCAGAGGAAATTTAAAAATTTCTAATTTTTCACAAATGCCTTTGCCTGAAGCTTCTCTTTCTATCTTTTTAAAGCCCCCACAAACTGGAGGACTACCCCCAGACTGCAGCAAGTGTTGTCATGGCGACTATGGCTTTCGTGGCTACCAAGGACCACCGGGGCCTCCAGGCCCTCCTGGCATTCCAGGTAAGGATGAGCAAGATGCTCTGACAGTCTAATTGCAGACAATGCCAAAATAGGAGCCAGGAGCAAATCTAAATAATTAGGATTATATGTGTGTGATCCAAAGGGTGCATGGAAAAACCAAGAAGAAAGAGAGTTGGGAAGGAAGATGGGTTCTTGAGGCCAATCTAGGTAGAACCATAGCATTTATTTCTTTAGAGTAGCTTAAAGAATCTAAAAGGCTCCAGACACCCTGGGGTATCCGACTTGTAGGCTGAAAGGCTCTTCACCAGCACCAAGTATGGAAAACCTAGCTCTTAAATGGTACCTGTTCTTCACGTTAGTGTGTCAGTCAGCTTTTAGTTATTGTAATAAACACCTGAGATAATCACTCATAAAGAGAAAGTTTATTTTGGCTCGCTGGTTTGGAGGCTTTGGCCCTATAGCGATGGGCTTGTGATGAGGTGATACGTGGTATTGAGGGGAGCAAAGTGCAGCAAAACTACTGACCTTGTGGTGGCTGCAAAGTAAAAGAGCGAAAGAGGAAGAGACCAAGGTCCCCACCCTCTTCAAGGGCACGCCCCCAGTGATGTCTCACTGCACACTGCCTCTTAATGTTGCTAACACCTCCTGCAGGCCTTAAATACACAGGCCCTTGGGGAATACTTCTTTACACCAGAGCAGCTAAGATTTCTCCCAGAGCATGCTTTATGCAGTATACTTTCCTTAGCTTCCAGGAGATTTATGAAGCAGAGGCAGATAGAGAGGAAGGCTAACTAGACTGTGAATAGTCATCTTCATGATGCGATGCACTGAGCCGTACATCCTTCTGTGTGATTAGAGGTCCAGCTAAGCACCCCTCATGCCCACCATGCACACCAGTCTGAGCTGTTGGTTGATTTTCATGCCTCACATGTGCTCCTGGACACAGTTTTGGGCTCCAGGACCACAAAGTGGCATGGGGAATGCTGGAGAAGCTGTATGAGGTCTCTCTAGGCCTGTGGTTCAGCCACCTGCACTTTACTGTTCCAGCTTGTCAGGTGCAGTATGTTCTGGGGATGTCTAGCACACTGGTTGACCAGGGAAAGAACATGCCAGAAACCCTTTCCCTGAGGACTCCCAAACTTGTCAGGGATTTTGTTGAATTTCTCCCCCTCCTCTTCAGATCAGTCCTTGAGGATAGGACCTGTTCTCAGAGCTAGGCCAAAGCTCACTTGTTCTTCTTTGACCTACTCCCAGTGATGTTAATATTTATCAAATATGGCTTCATTTTTTGTACTTTTGGATAACTTCTCACATGAACCCAAATTTATAAGAGAAAAACAATCCCATGTTAGACTTGAAACCATGATTACTGCCATGGAACCTACATCCCTGCTTATAAAGCATAGCATACACTAGGAGTAGGCATGGGGAAGGGAATATTGTGAGCCTCCTGAATTCTTTTCAGATCAAAACTCTTCCGAGGTTATAGGACAGATTGGCCTTGGTTAAATGTTTTCCATTAGGAAATGGCTTTGTCCTTGGACACTTTAACCCATATACAAAGTTCATCCATCTGGAAGGATTGTATGCTTGATATGATGCCAGATTAAAGCTAGCATGCTATTACTATGTCATTAAATGTTTTATTTCTGGATTCTTTTCATAACTATATAATGTCATTTATTAAAAGATGCCATTGTAAAAAAAATTTTAGCCCTTCTAATTTTGATGGATATTTCTGTGGTTTCCAATCTCTGCTATCTTATTTTTAGGATATACTTTCATTGGTGCATTGTAATTATACATCATAATGAGGTTCTTAGTGATAAAAGCATATACACATACAGCTATTTTAAATGATAGTATGATGGTCAGTTGTCCACAGAATTTTTCATCTAAGCCTTGCTTTATAGAAGAACAGGCTTTGGAGTCTTATGAGCTAAGCTATTTTCAAAGCCATTTGATGATGCTTCTTGCCTGTATTTGGGATTGTTTCAAATGGTTCCCTTTCCAATACTTTGGTCAGTTTTGAAGGAAGAGGTTGTGCTTGTCTAAAAATTGATGGTGATGAGTTTGAGTGACTGGATTTTCTCATGTGATGATATGTGGTTGTTTAAGGAAACCATGGAAATAATGGGAACAATGGAGCTACTGGCCATGAAGGGGCCAAAGGTGAGAAAGGAGACAAAGGTGACCTGGGACCTCGAGGGGAGCGGGGGCAGCATGGCCCCAAAGGAGAGAAGGGCTATCCGGGGATCCCACCAGAACTGCAGGTAAACCCCCTCTGCACATCTCCAGGTGGCCTCTGCACCTGCCTGACCACTAGGGATCAGGAACCAAAAGGTTTGAATGCTTCTTCAAGCCTCCTCCAACCTTGAGAGTAAACCCCACTCTCAATTTGCTCATCTACATCATAGAATATTTGCTTAAGAACTATGCTGTCCAAACAGAGGATTTGAGGTCATTATCGGGAGGAGAGCAATTTATGAAGTGTGAAATCCAGTTCCTTCATAGGACCAATTTTTAGGCAACCCTGAATGTACACTTATTTCCTGTTTTCCACATAAGAAGATAGGTTAAATAAAAAAGGTTTTGGCCAACTTGAATATATGAACTTTTAAATATAGAAATGAAAAGGTTAAGTATATACTTAGAATATTTTAAAATTTAAATCATATATGTGGGTATTAATATATATTGTTTTCTATTGACTCAGATTTTATAGCTCAATTTTATTAAATTTTTTATTGGTGCATTGTAGTCATACATCTTAAAGGAGTGCAAGATGGTGGAGGCATACATGCACACATCACCCAATTAGCCCTTACCCAATTCCTGACCCATTCTCTCCTCCTCCTTCTCATGTTTGGCTTAGTGATTGACATTGATATGTTTGTTAATGTAGATCATGTGCATTAGAGAATTTCCCTCTTCACCCCTCCCATCCCCTCAGTTAGGTCATCTTATTTGTTCATCTATAGTATCTCTTTTTTTTTTGTCTAGAGTTCTTCCTATGACCCATTTTTCTCCCTAGCTTTTGCATATTAGTGAGTGCATCTGATTTCTTATTTTTGTGACTGACTAATTTTGATTAGCATAATGTTCTCCAGTTCTGTTCATTTCCCTGTAAATGACATAATTGTGTTTTTCTTTATGGTTGAATAAAATTTCATTATGTACATATCCCATAGTTTTGTAATCCAATCTTCTGTTGATGGACATCTTGGCTGGTTCCATAATTTGGCAATTGTGAATTGTGTAGCTATGAATATAGATATGCATGCATTAGTTTGGTAGTTTGGTTTCCATTCTTTTGGGTAGATAACCAGAAGTGGTATTGCTGGATCAATGGTAAATTCATTCCCATTCTTCTGATGATCCTCCATAATGTTTTCCAAAATGGTTGCACTAATTTAAGATCACACTGACAATGTATTAGAGTTCCCACTTCTCTACATCCTTGCCAGCATTTGTTGTTGTTTTGTGTTTTGATGATTCCCATTCTAATTGGAGTTAGATGAAATCTCAGGGTAGTTTTAATTTGCATCTCTCTGAATGCCAATGATGTTGAGCACTTTTTCATGCATTTATTGGCCATTTGAAATTCTTTTTTTTTTTTTGGTGGTGGTACTGGGGGTGGAACCTAGAGGCTTTCTACCTCTGGGCTATACTCCCAGACCTAGTTTATATTTTGTTTGTAAACAGGGTCTCACCAAGTTGCTGAGAGCCTCACTAAGCAGCTGAGGCTGGCTTCGAACCTGTGCAATCCTCCTGTCTCAGCCTCCAGCCACCACGCCCAGCTGAAATTCTTCTTTCATGAAATGTCCATTTAGTTCACTTGCCCATTTTTTGATTGGCTTATTTGTTTTCTTGGTGCTGAATTTCTTGAGTTCTCTATGTATTCTAGATATTAGTCCTCTATCAGAAGAGTAGGTGGTAATAATATTCCATTCTGTTGGATTTCGGTTGAGGATCTTGATAGTTTGTTTTTGCTGTACAGAAGCTCTTTAGTTTAATTCAATCCCACATATTGATTCACCTTTAGTTTCTTGTGCCTTTGAGGTCTTGTTGAGAAAGTTTTTATCTGTGCCTATGTGTTGCAGTTTTGGACCTATGCCCTCTTCGAGGAGCTATAAGGTCTCTGGTCTGATTTCTAATTCTTTAATTCATCTTAAATTGACTCTTGTGCAGGGTGAGAGAGTGGAGTTTATTTCCATTTTTCTGCATATGGTTAACCAGTTTTGCCAACACCATTTGTTGAACAGGCTATCTTTTTTCTAGCATATGTTTTTGGCCCCTTTGTCAAAAATCAATTGGCTATAAAGTGTGCAGATTTGTTTCTGAGTCTTCTATTCGGCTCTGTTGGTTTATGTATCTGTTTTTTGCCAGTATCATGATGTTTTTATTCTGTAGCTTTGTAGTATAGTTTAAAGTCAGGTATTGTGATTCTCTCATGCATGGTTCTTGTTGCTGATAACTACTTTGGCTATTCTGTTTTGTTGTTGTTGTTGTTGTTTCAAATAAATATAAGAAATGATTTTTCTATGTCTATAAAGAATGACCTTGGTAATTTAATAGGTATTGAGTTGAATCTGTAGATCACTTTTGGAAGTATGGCCATTTTGATGATATTTATTCTGCCTATCTATGAACATAGATGATCTTTCCATCTTGTAAGATTTTTAAATTTTCTTTTTAGGGAGTTTTATAATTTTCTATACCCCCAGTCCTATTTTTTATTCTTTATCTTGAAACAGGGTCTCACCGAGTTACAAAGGGCCTCACTAATTATCTGAGGCTGTCTGTGAACCAAGATCCTCCCAAATGCTGGTATTACAAGTGAGCAACATACCAGGTTTCAAATAGTATTTTAAAGACTAATGTTCTTTAAAACATATATTCAGAACTGTTACTATATATAGTTATTCTAATAGCTGCATCATAAACATGTTAGAAATTGCCATAGTGTATTTGATTCTTTCTCCATAGGATAATATGTAAGTTATTTCCAGACTTGCCTTACAAATAATTTGCAATAAACTTCCCTATATAAAAACTAGATTTCTTTAAGATAAATTTCCTGTTAACTAACCATCAGCTTCTTCCTTAGATCGCATTCATGGCTTCTCTGGCCACTCACTTCAGCAATCAGAACAGCGGGATTATCTTCAGCAGTGTGGAGACCAACATTGGAAACTTTTTTGATGTAATGACGGGTAGATTTGGGGCCCCAGTATCAGGTGAGTTGTAAAGATAGATTAATTACTTAAACAATATTGAAATCATGAAAGGAGAGTAAGGGAGGAGAAGAGGAAAAGGAAGATTGGATGGATGAAAAAGAGGGAGAGAGGGGGAGGGAGGGAGGAAGGGAACATGAAAAGAGGGATGGTAGAACAGAAGGATGGAAGAACAGAGAATGGCAGGAAAGAAGAATGGAAGGGAGGGAGGGAGGTAGAAGGTGTAGGGTCCAAAAAAGGAAGACACTATGGCAGTAAAAAACTTTTTAATTCAAGTTAAAACAAGAAGCTCATATAGATGTCTATTTAATTTCAAAGTAAGTAAACTAGAATCTGAAAAGACAAAAACATTTTTAAAATTATTACCATGACTATTAAGATTATTAATTTTGATTTGAACTGAACCAAATAATTCTGAAGAGAGAAATTAATTCTGTCTGTAAAAGTCCTCAGAACATAATTCTATTTTTTTTTTTTTTTTTTTGCGGTACTGAGGATGGAACCCAGGGGCGTTCTGCCTCTGAGCTATACCCCCAGTCCTAATTTTTATTCTTTATTTTGAAACAAGGTCTTACTAATTAGCCGAGGCTATCTGCGAACCTGCAATCCTCCAGTCTCAGCCTATCAAGTACTGGGATTACAAGCGTGCACCACCACACCTGGAATCTTTTTGTCATTAAACAAATATAGATATACCTGTAAGTGAAAGTATTAGGAATAGGATTACTGAGTCAAATAGGAAATATATCTGTTAAGTTTGATCAGCTTTGCCAAGTTGTCATATTACCAGTATATTTATATTATTGTTCTGCCTAAGTATTCAACCAGACTTCCCATATGCCTGTTTTTAGTTCCTCGCCTTTTCTGTCCATTTCTACCATGAGTTGCTACACTCTCTTTTTTAATGTTCGTTCATAGTGACATTTCCTTTATTCATGCATTTAAAACGCAGAATATTTAGCTACTTTTTCATCTCCCATGTGACAATATTTCTTCTTGATAATCATTTTTTGGGGGTAAATCTTGCTATTCTTTCTTTCCTACTTTTTAAAATTAACTGATCGACGGATGAGCTGGATTTTCCTACGCCAGCTATATGTAGTAGTTTTGAAGGGAGGAGCCCAACAGCCTTCCAGGCTAGGTATCTCAGTGTCTCCCTCTCCTGCTGCCAGGAAAATGACTAGCTCTTTTAAGTATGGTCCCTCTGTGTGTTTTTCTTGTGTGGCCACATTTCCTCTGCCTCTCCAGACTTCCCCAGGAAGGTTTGTGAAACCATTTCCTTTGCCTTATTTTTGCTGGCAGATTCTGAGATTCGCCACCACAGGACTGCTTTCTATAATCTATACTTTTTCTAGCACATTCGCCCCCAGACACAGCCTTTGCTTCAACTCAGTCCTGCTCGTAGGATCCTTCTTCAGTAGCCGCACTTCACAGGGGCCCTTCTCCATCAGGGAGCAGAGTTTCCCTGGCACTGTTTGGGGTCTGCTGACACCTGGCCTCGGGGCCCAGCCCAGCCCCCTCACTCACCGATGGCAGAGTTGGCAGCACTTCTAGGTGTTCTGAAGTGTGTTGATTTTTGTCAGTATTCTAGTGTGCAAAACATGGATCCTCTTTTGGTTTTGGTTGTTCAGTTCTCCTTGCTCGTCTCTAACGTATTCATAAGGGGAAAAAAGCAAATTCTGATAAATGCAGTGACCATGTTGGACTTATCGCAATGCTTTGAATGTGTGACTTTTCTCTTACCCATTTTAAGTCAGAAATAAACTATCATATGAAATGATAGAAGTAATCTTTTATCATACTTCAGTCAGCTTTGAACATACTTATGTGGGTTTTTGATTTGAAAACCACGTAAGGTAGCATAAATTATGCTATAATTTTCCTATAACTATTTTGTTAATCACAGTGCTGCAGCTTATGTAAGTGCCTAGCTATACCTGGCCAAATGTCCTATTGAGTTCATTGGCTTTACAATCAAAGCCTAAGGAATCAATATCTTATTTTTCTTGTACTGAGAATTGAAATGCTTTACCACTGAGCTATACCCCTAGCTCTTTTTATTTATGTTTTAAATTTTGAAATAGGGTCCCATTAAATTGCCAAGGCTGGCCTCCAACTTGTGGCCCTTTTATCTTAGCCTCCCAAGTACTGGGTTACAAACATGTGCCACCAGATCCAGCTTATTTAGTATTTTAGAACTCTCTTGACTGGACAGCATTCTGATAAGAATAGCAATCAAAAACATATGAAAAAGAAAAAGGAAAATAGCACTAGACATTCTAGGCATTCCCACTTCTTTTCCAAGGGTGCAAATAACTTAGAAGCTCTGTGGGTGCCATATTGAATCCATCTGATTCTGAATCACATTGAGCTCAATTTATTGCCTGAACCTCAGTTAAATAAGAAACTATAGTTTTTTATTTAAACCTCGCCAATAGGTTGCAAAATAGCCATTTTATTTTTCAACTTTTGGAGTAATGAAATAGAGAAAGCTGATATTTGCAATTACTGCAACATAGACTAGGAAACCTGAGTACAGATGTGTTGCCTCTGGTTTCAGTACCTTTCGTTGCAGAGAAAAGTCTCAGGTAACTATAATATGTAATCACTTCTGTGTTTCTAGTTCTAGGAATTTAATTTATTACCATCTGGGTTTAAGTCCACTCATTCTAAAATGTTTGTGCAATCTATTTTTCTAGTACTTATCATTTTCAAAGGAAAACTAATATAATTCCAACTTTATCTTTTTGAAGCATTGAAAATTGTCATGTATGTGTATGTGAGTGTGTTTATGTGTGGATATGCATATGTGTGGATCTAATAGGAAGTCTTGCAAAATGTAAACACTGACAAAACATAAACTACTTTCAGCCCTTTAATTTTTGCCTATCTTTGCTTTTCTACTATTTTTGTTGTTCCCAGCACTTGCTTTTTTTCTGTTTGTTTGTTTGTTGTGTTTTTTGGTTTTTTTGCAGTACTGGGGATGGGACCCAGGGGCATTCAACCTCCGAGCTGCACCCCTAACCCTATTTTTTATTCTTTATTTTGAAACAAGTTCTCACTGAGTTGCAAAAGGCCTCCCTAAGTAGTGGCAGATGCTGTCTGTGAATCGCAATCATCCCCTCTCTGCCTCCCAAATGCTGGGATTACATGCGTGTGCCACCACGCCCAGCTGTTCCCAGCACTTTGAATATGTATTCTTGGCATTAAACAAAGCATAACCGTACTTCTTTATTTGGTTCAATCTTTGTAATCTTGTTAGGGCTGCACACTGTACACATAGAGGAGTCTCAAAAAATTATAATACACTTTGAAGGTAAGCTGATTAAGGGACACTCATGTACATAAAGGCCAAAAAGAAGCTACATATTACATATAATATCAGCAAAGGAAGGATGAAATTATTTTATGTATCTACATGGTATCTTTGGGTCCTCCATGTATGATGTATTAACATAAACATGGGTGACTGCCTGCCTTTTCCAGGTGTGTATTTCTTCACCTTCAGCATGATGAAGCATGAAGATGTTGAGGAAGTGTATGTGTACCTTATGCACAATGGCAACACAGTCTTCAGCATGTACAGGTGGGTGGTCTCTTCTACCACCAGGTCATCCATGCCGCCACGGTTTGCACAAAGGAAGGACAATGACAGGAAAGTATGTAGCAATGACCAGAGCCTCATGCGACTTTGTCCTCCATGAGATCTCCACGTACCAGTATTTGGTGAGGTTATCATTACTACTTGAGAAGAAATAAGTCAGATAAACTGGAGCATCAACAGGTTGATAAAAAGTTTCCAGCTAGTTACTAGCAGCATTCCCAATCATTGGGACTCTTTCCTTTATTCATTATTTTTTCCTTTTCTCACTTGTACTTTCCCATTCTCCTGCCCCCTTCTTTTTAGGTTTAACCCCTTGGTGCCATTCTCCACCACTGCCATACTGGCAGGTGGAGAGAGTTGGGAGTAGGTCCCTTTCTTTGAAACCTGCTGGTGCTCTGATATTTAGCCTAGCAACCTGGCCCTAGGGATCCTTGGGTAAATATATTTCAAAAAGATATCTTACTTTTGCTCTGACATTAGCTAAAGTTGTGACAGAGGGCCAGAGAGCCACTGCCTTTCCCATAGTTAAATGAACTATGGAGGACTTGTGACCGTTATCTTTTCCCTGGTATTTCTGATGACTTGCCATGATCCCCCTTTCCTTCTGAAGCCTGGCCTGAGTGAGAAGATTCATTTTGAAATGCCTAGGAGGGAAAGATGAGTTAGGTTAGATGAAATTGCTGCAAAAATACAGTTTGAACCAGAACAGAGTGGCTCGGACGTGCTAGAACTATCTTTCTTGACAGCTCAGGGTTCCAGGTCAGAAAAGGAGGAGCCTGGGAGCAAGGCCGGAAGAGCAGACTGTGCTGAGGTTGGGAGGCACTCTTTCCTCATGGTTTTTAGGGACTCGGGCTGATGAAAACAGATCTTCCGTCTATAAGACTTACTTATAAATTCTAACTGGCCATTATCACTGCCAAGAGTCAGAAGGAGGATAGAGCAACAAGCTTATGGAAATGTGTATGCATCAGGCATTCTGTTCAGAGAACCTAGTTACACTGTTCCTAACCCCACCAGAGAAATGCGAAATCAGCAAGGTAATGTAGTGCAGTCCTGTGGAGGAGGGAAGAGTGGATTCTGGGGAACATTCTCCTCTGCCCCTCTGACATCCAAATAACTACTGGGCTCTTCCTTCTGTACGTGGAATGCGTATCTCCCCTGTCTTTTCCGATGGTAGAGAAAGCATAAGCCACCATTCATGCATCAGGCTCACAACCCAGGATTGAATGATGAGCACTCCTTTGCATAGTCAGGCCCTCAGCAGTTTCTCTCTTCTGTCCTTTTGAAAGGTTTTCTTTGTTTTTCTCTGGCCACATCTAAAAGGTGAGTAAACCCTCCTCAGGACTCTTACACAGCCAACTTCCAGCTGGTGCAAATTTGAGAGCAAAGTCAAACATCCCAAGCCTGTTTTGGTCCAGGGTGACTCTTTGGTAATGCCATTTCTTCAGAAACCAAGAAGGTTTGTGTCCCGTTTGCTTCTATTCAGTTACAAGTCTTAGTTAATCATACCCAGCACAACTTTCTTGACAGTTTTTAAACTTGTTCTTTCTTTCATTAGTCTTCTTTCTGCCTTTCTCTCAATTTCATGATAGTTCCCAAGAGATCTTTTACAACCATAGAGTTGGATAAAAAGGCAACATTTCCCATCTTTGCATTTATGAGTGAACATTATTATTATTTGTTTTCGAGTCTGGAGATAAAACTCAGGGTCATTCGATCTCCAGCTACACCCTGCCCTATTTTTTGTTCTTTATTTTGAAACAGGGTCTCATGTCTCAGCTCTTCCAGGTACCAAAGCACTTGTCACTTTTTAAAAGCTTGGTGGGCCTCAGCTGTCTAGACACTATTTGCTTCTGTTTCAAGCATGTCAGTTCTTGTCTGAACTCATCTTTTGTAGAAAAATCTTAAAAAAAAAAAAAACCAATGACTTTTTCCAATTATTTCCTTTACATAGCATGCAGGCATTAGGTCTACCTTCCATGCTATGACATTTTCCCAGAGCATACCATGAATCTCCAGTTTTCCAGCCCACATTTGTTTCTCCACTGCATCCTGCCTGACCACGAGACAAAGTAACATATTTCCAATTTGGTTATGGCAACACCCTCCTTGAGTACCAAATCCTAGATTAGCCAGGGGGAAACTAAACTGATATAACAAAGACTTGACCATAGTAGAACTTTCTTTTCTTCTCATTAAATATTCCAAAGTGGAGATTCTGGGCTGGATCAGGGGAGGGCTGTCCTCTACATAGTAGTCTCCAAGAACCCAGATGTCTATCTGTGGCTCCCAAAGTCTTTCTCGTTGTTGTCATTAATGCTTCAGACAGTCGTAAGGAAGAAGGAGGAAGGAGGAGTGTTTGTGAGATTTACTGACCAGCCCTAGTAGTGGCACATCACTTCTGCTCATGGGCCATTTAGAGAATTTATCACATGACTAAATGCTAAGAAAAAGGGAGTATAGACTTAGAGGAACTGGCTGTACATTGCAAAGACTAAGTCACTTGTGCCTCTTTTTCTTCCCAGCTATGAAACAAAGGGGAAATCAGATACATCCAGCAACCATGCTGTGCTGAAGCTGGCCAAAGGGGATGAGGTTTGGCTGAGAATGGGCAATGGCGCCCTTCATGGGGACCACCAGCGCTTCTCCACTTTTGCGGGCTTCCTGCTCTTTGAAACTAAGTAAATAGATGAATAGAACAGTTCTGATTTGGGAAAGATTTGTAACAGAGCTGGCATTGTTATAATTTGAGGAACATTAAAGTGGAGTGTTCTCCATGCTATATTAAAAAAATGTATTGGTTACACTACTAATCATGCTACAGGTACACCATGAATGTTGGATGACTCAGGGGCTCAGAAGAATAAACCACAAAGCAGTCTCCCCAGATGACCTCGATGAATACACTCAGCACCTTTGTCACTCTTCCCTGGGTAACATCAGGTACTCAACTGCAGGTTGGAAATAATTGTTCCCATCAGAACAGTCCTTGTAAAGAGTGTTGGTGCTTTCTAATTCCAAGAAAAGTGGGCAAATAGTATTAATATCATGAAATTAGATTGAGAAAGAAGCATTTAAAAAGAGTTTTGGTGCTCTATTTTTTAAAAAGCCAACTTTCCAGAACCCTGAAGTTTTCAGTTCATTATTCTTTATAATGTTTCAGAGAATATTAAGTACAGTGATCACGATAGGCAAGCGCAAAAATAGGGTAGCCTCCCAGGACCTATGTACTAGAAACATGCGTAAATCTTTGGGAATTTTTTGATCCAGTGGGATTTATTCATGAATAAAGAAGTGCTTTTTGTTTTTTTAATTATATTAGTTACAAATAGCTGTTAGATAGTACATATACAATTAGACTGTAAATATACAGCACCCATAGATAATTAGCTCCTCTTTTATGAAGATACTTTTATAATTAAATCTCGACTTCTAAAGGCTTGCACTGTTAGAAATAAAATTTTCTAATTTTATTAGAACAGTAGATCCTTATTGACTCTGGTTGCAGAAGTGGCTGAAGTGAGAGTAGGTCAATATAGATCTTAGCACATTCTTCCTCTTAATTTGGAAATAACTCAATGTATTTATGCCTTTCACACATTGTGTTGGGTCAAAAGAGCTGCAAACTTGTATATATACAGCCAGACTAATGGATGCAAAATACAAAGATATTCCATTTAAGAGACCTACAAGGAAATATCTTAATTTTTTAGATTCAGTAACAAAATGACATGACTTCCTTGGTTACCATATTTAACTAATGTTCACAGAACAGTTTTGATATAAAAGGTATTGTAAGAGGTATCATTTGGTTTGTGCCTGAACTTCTCCAGCCCAAAAGTTTATTCTCAAAAGATTAAATTTAACACTAAAACAGTATTCATAAGAATGTGTCATACATTATGAAGATATTATTACCCCAAATCTGTTTATTTTAAACAAAGTATCATTGAAATGTGTTTACCCTGATGTCAAATTGTTTAAAGTGCATTAATGAGATGCCTTATCAGAGAAATATCATATGATGAATTTCTTTTGACATGATGAGACTTAATGTATTTTCCATTACAATTTGAATTTTTATAAAGGCCTTGAAGTATGAATTTTCTTGTCTTGCTTACCCTATGGCCAGAGGCAGAGAGAGCTAAAGGGGCACCTAAGTCAGCATCTTCTATGCTCAGTTCAGCCTTTGCCCCTTGCCTTTGACCCACAAATATATTTAAACTCTTCCTGAATTCACATGAAATGTTCTTTTAAAGTGATGTTCCTGATCAGTAATTTTTTTTGTTTTACATATGTTTCTCTCCCCAGGGGTTTAGAGTCATGAGGTTGAAATTTACTAGAATCAAGTGTCTTAAATATTTCACAGAAGTGCATTGACAATAGATATTTGAATATTGATGGTGGCCAAAGATATTTCATATCTAAAAAGCATGTGTTACCTAATAGTGCCTTTGAGGAAGATTTTGACTTGTCTTTAGATGAAATTGCAGCAAGATAAATGTAATAAGCATATGTGGAAATAAATACACTTTTATTAAATGTATTATTTTCAATATTCTTATCGAAGTGTGTAGTCATATTGTAAGTCATGTGGTTAACACAAAATAAAGAGACATCTGAGAAAATATGTTAATCTTTTATTCAATAAAAATGATGTGATTTCTTTGATTGTCATACAGATCAATTTTGATATACCAGATATTGGAAAGGTGCCACTTGGTTTTTGCCTAATCTTATCCACCCTAAAATCTATTCCCAGAGGATAAAATTTGCCATATCATATAGAAGATGTTAACAGCCATACAAATCAGTGATGTGAGCACAGAACCAGGTCGCTTGTCTCCCTCAAAACCTCCACTTTTCAGTTATTTAATTGTTAAAACTTCAAACTTTTAAAACACGGATGTTTACAGGGGTTATCATCATCCACCTGGAATCCTTCTATGTACATGCCTAAGTTCTAGTTTTCATCTTAGTAGAGACACCCAAGGTCTAGTGACAGGCAGGTGGAAAGCCTCTGTGGCTCATAAACAAGTCCCAGGTGTAAAGAAAAGTGATTCACAATGGAGATGGGAGAAAATCCATGTAATTATCAATGTTTTCACAATTTTATCCATGACCATACTTATATAATAGTTCCCCTCCATCTGCAGTTTTATTCTCTGAAGTTTCTATTACTAACCATAAACAAAGGTACAAAAATATTAAATGGAAAATAAACAATCAAATTTTAAATTGGGGGTCATTCTGAGCAGCATGATGAAGTCTCATGCTGTTTCTTCCATCTCCGCAGGCAGGATGGGACTCACACCTTTAGTAATGTCCCTGAAGTACAAGACAGTGATTTTGGCAATTCAGATATGCCAAAGAAAAGCCATAAAGTGCTTCCTTCAATTAAAAAGGTAAAAGTTCTCAATAATAAAAAAGCATATGCTGAGGTTGCTAAGAACTACAGCAATAACGGTTCTTCTATTGGTGGAATTGCAAAGAAGGAAAAATAAATCTATGCTGTGCTATCATACTTCAAACTGCAAAAGTTGCAGCTACAGTGCATAAGTGCTAGGATAAGATGAGAAAAATGTTAAATTTGTGTATGCCCACATAAGAAAATAAACATAGTATACAGAGGATATCATTTTTGTGCGTGTGTGTGGTGATGGGTATTGAACTCAGGGCCATTCTACCTATGAGCTATATTTCCACTCTTATGTATTTTATTTATTTTTTATTACAGGGCCTCGCTAAGTTGTCAAGGCTGCCTGCAAACCTGCCATCATCCTGTCTTATTCATCCAAGTACAGGAATTAACTGGAATGTGCCACCACTCCTGGCTTGGAGGGGGTATCTCGCTATGGTTTTACTAAACCTTCAGAACACTCTCAACTGCTACTGGGATCATTTAAAATACTGAAAGAATTTTGTTGAGTGCACCATGAAAAAAGGCTGAAGTAAAAAAATACAAATAAATTCAAACAGAGGATGGACTATAAAAATGTAAATCTAGCCAGGTGTAGTGGCGCATGCTTGTAATCACAGTACTTGGGAGGCTGAGACAGGAAGATCATGTAGGTTTGAAGCCAGTACTTGGGAGGCTGAGACAGGAGGATCGCACAGGTTCGAAGCCAGCCTCAGCTACTTAGTGAGAGACAAGTCTGAGAGTATAGTTCAGAGGTAGAAGGCCCATGGGTTCCATCCTCAGTACCATGAAAAAAAAAAGTAAATCTCAAAAGATATAACTAAAATTATTGTGAGATACTATAATATTTCAGGAGCTACTAAGGCATTTAAAGTATAATTTGTACCTTCCCTGAGTTTTCAACAATATAGGGGATAATGGAGTTAGGGGTATGAGGTAGAGTACATGCATGGGCAACATAAAGTAGAATATATATATATATATTATTATTTTATAATAATAAAATATATTATTTTATAATAATAAAATATATTATTTTATAAAATAACAAGCAGGAGCATTCTACCTCTGAGATACAACCCCATTCCTTTTTATGTTTTTATTTTGAAACAAAGTCTCACTAGGTTGCTGAGGCTGACCTCGAAACTGCAATCCTCCTGTTTCAGCTTCCCAAGTACTGGGATCACAGGTATTTGGTACCTCTCCTGACTAAACTTTTATTTTTAAACATAGTAATAAAAAATCACTTGACTTTATGCTTTGCATATATTTTTGTATCTTAACTATGATCCAACCTAACATATTAAGAGCACTATAAAGTGCTACTTAGGACCATTTGATAACATAGTTTTAATGTCTGAATAATTTCCTTAACCTTTTTTTTATTTTGGGAGGGTTTTTTATTACAACTAGTGTGTCATGAGCATTCTTTGTTTTATTTTTAAAAACATTGTTTATATAATTATTTCCTTTGGTTAAATTTGTAGAAGTAGAATGACTTGGTCAAAATGTCGATATTTTTTAAAGCTGTAAAAAATGTCAAGTGTAAAACAAACTTGGACTTAGGTAAGGAAAGACTTTTCCTGGAAGGATTATTGCAATAGGGAGAAGGTTCTCTCTATGAGATTGCATCTCAAAGGACAGGCAGAAATGGTCTTTTACAGAGAGTTATAAATAAGCCCTGAAAGACCCAAGAATACAGGAATGGGCTGATTGGGTGGCAGTCATAACTGGACAGCTGACCAGAGAATATTTTTCCCTGAAGTCAATGTCTCCTGGGGGCCACTAAGGAGAGGCTATTCTATGTTCCAGTGTTCAAGGTGGGGCAAAGTTAGGGCAAAGAAAAAAAGCCTTCTAAAATTTGATCAAGTGAACTTACATTTTGTATAGATTGAACAGTTCAAAAAATTTATTCTTCAGTCAAAGATAGTTGTTTCTCTGCCGCTCATTTTATCTTGGCAACTGTTTGACATTACTTTTAGTAATACTGTGAGTAGGACAAAAGACCCTCTCCTACTGGAGTAGGTGAGTTACATTAGGCAAGTTAATATATTTTAGTTTCCTCATTCATAAAAATAGGATACTCTATTAGCATGTATCTAAAAGCACTATTATAAGGGATAAAGTAGTTATCATGTGTACTGATTATCTATAAATAGGTAACAAATACCCACAAAAGGTAGCTTAAAAGAACAAGTATTAGCCAGGAATGGGGGCACATGCCTTATAATCCCAGTATTTTGGAGGTCAAGATGGGAGGATTGCAGGTTCAAGACCAACATCAGCAACTTAGTGAGACTCTCAACAATCTAGAGAGATCATGTTTCAAAAAATTGTTTTAAAAAGGGCTGGGGGTATAGCTGAGAGATAAAATGCTCCTGGGCCCAATTCCCAGTACCACCACCATAAAACAAAACAACAACAAAATAAGTATGACAAGTGTTTCTTATTTTGTAATGTTTGTAATGTTTGTGGTCTGTGGTTCAGAGTCCAGGCACAGCGTAGGTGAATGCTATGTTTCAGAGTGTTCCACAGGGCTGTGGTGAAGGCATTGGCCAGTGCTGGGTCATCTGGAAGCTGGAGAAAGATTTGCCCAAGCTTTCTAAGATTGTTGGTAGAATTCATTTCCTGGAGGCTGGTTGTAACATAGGTGGCCTCTTTTGCAGGAAAAAAGAGACCCTTAGTAGATGGAGAGCTGGGTCTAGGTGCATGTCCAATAGTGCTGATAACAAGCCAACTAGAACAACAACATAACAAAATCAATATGTCACCAGATTCAAAGACTTATGCAATGTGTCTACAATTGATTTTGAACTCAATTGCTTACCCAGAAAGGAACATTCTGAAGCTTGAACATAAAATGATTGTCAAGGGATATGATTTATAAAGTTCACCTGAGGATTTGTACATTTCTTCCCTTGACTTCTGAGAATTGAGGAGTAGCCACACTCTGCCTTTGAGGTGTGTATACCTTGGCTGTACTTAAATATATCTTTTGGCTTTACTTTTAATATATACTGCAATTCTTTTTACGGGTGAAATTTAAGAACCCACCCAGACAGACCTGAGGCCCCATTCTTCCCTTTGGATGGACCTCCAGTGACAACTAGACCAAAGGACTGAGTTCAATGTTGAGTATTATCAGGGAGCTGCCCGAGGCTCAATGTCCTGTGGATATTTCAAGAGGTCCATTCATTTATCAAAGCATGTAAGTTGACAAGACAGAGAAAGCCTGTCAGCAAGATAAAGGTTAAAGTCTCTTGGAACCTAATGATGCTATTCAATGAATTGGAAGCAACTACCAGACCAGTTCCCACTCGAAGAGGCAAGATGAACATCTAGAGGTAGGGACTGAGGCCATTTTAGAGTCAATCTGCCATAGTGTGCTCTCTGGCTATCAACGGTCCATGTTCCTCCTCCATACAAAATTCATCCCTTTTCAAGGTCCCCAGAAATCTCTTTTCATTGCATTGCATTGCAGCCCAAAGTCCAGAACAGCATCATCTACATCAGATCAAGGTTATGAGTTAGGCTTCTTGGGTGTAGTTCACCTAGCTTGTTCAGTATATATATATATTTAATCTGCTGATCTGTGAAATAAAAGAGACATGTTCTTGGCCTACCACATCCAATACAATGATGGGGCAGGGAAATGGAAGATGAGCATGGCAAAAGGGGATTTATCATATCAGCTTGCAGTTCAAAGCAGTGTAGTCCCAGTTTCCAATGGCAGCTGGGGCAACAAGGAGCTGGTCAAGTGGTTCCAGAGCTGGAGTCTCAGAATCAGAGTGACCACTAATTCAGTTCCAATCCAAGATGGAAAAGCCAGGAAACTCTCTGGAGAAATGATGGCAAAGGTCCAGTTTGAAGAGCTGAAGGCCAGTATCTCAGATGAAAGTAGACATACTTTTTTTTTTTAGGAAGAATCATGCATGCCTTCATGTGGCTTTCTTCTTTTTATTCAAGTCCTGGGACTATTACAACAGTGCTGCCCACATTCAGGGCAGGACCTCCCCTTCAGGTTGCCATCATATAAACCAATCATCTCTCGACACACTCAAAGTCACAGAACCTTAGGTATCCAAACTAACTGTCAAAGTCCAGCCCCTGTCAACTTGACTCCCAACCCTATCTCTTTAAATCATATTGCTTTCCAACATTATGCATTTTACCAATTATATCTTTTTGTGTTAGGTGTTATCCACCTTTATCTTCTCCACATGTCCTTATAAATAGGTAGAAAATGTGCTTGTTTAGAGTCAGACTCAGATTTTTGCAGAAAAACCTCATGGATGTTGTCCATCGTGATGGGGATTGAGGCCGTATTGATTGTTAATAAGAGCTGTATTAATGGCTAATAAGAATAAGCTTTCAGCCGGGCGTGGAGGCGCACGCTTGTGATCCCCGCACTTGGGAGGCGGAGACAGGAGGATCACTCAGGTTCAAAGCCAGCCATGTTTCCAAATAAAAATATAAAAAATATAAAAATATAAAATGTAAAATATAAAAATATAAAAAATAGGTCTGGGAGTCTGGTAGTGTAGCCTGGAGGTAGAAGGGTTTCTAGGAACCCCAGCACCACCCCCCCCCAAAAAATGAATAAACTTTCATACTTAAGCAAAATAATAAAATCATTTCTCTGCCTCTAAGCTGTCAGCCAAGAGCTACAACCAACACTGACCTCAGTTCAGCTGAAAAGTTACCTGTTAGCCCAGTTAAACATAGAATGTTAAAACAAACACTAAATTCTCACAGTAGTTTAGACTAAGGTTAAGAGAACCCTATATTGGTTACCAAGTACACAAAGGAGTTGTAGCCCAAGACCTCCATACTTTAAAGACAAGTTTACATAATAAATAACTTCTAGCAGATGGGTGGGCCTGCACCGCATTAGGTCAGGGGGAGGTAAAAAGACTATTGGTTAAGCAGGATGGGAGATAATGAATCCTTATAAAAACTTCAGTGCCTTACTTTCAATGCACTCCACTGCATCCTCTCTGATACAGTGCTTTGTTCTGTCTCTTCTTTCTACTTTAGTAATAATAAAAATTGCTTAAGCTTACAGCAGTATAGTTCTGGCTATTTTTTCCTAAACCCACATAAACATCTCAAGCCATTACACATTCCATCATACTAAAAGGTATATGTGTTCTATCAGTTCTTTCTGTGGTATTAAAGTTAGTCAATTCAGGAAGTCTCAGTCAGGTTCATTTATTATAAGGTTTCTTTTTGTGGGCTGAATATTTGTGTATCTCCCAAATTCATAAATTAAAATCCTAATCCCCAAGGTGATAGCATTTGGGTCAAAGGGGTGGGGATGGTGGAAATAGTGCCCATCTTCTATCCTTGTGGGAACATGTTAAGAAACCAAGAATGGGACCCCCATTCAAAACTGAATCTTCCAGGACTCTGAATTTGGACTTTCCTATAGAACTGTGACAAGTGTTTATTGTTTAATATCCCCAGTTTATGAATTTTTTTACATCAGCTTACACAGACTAAGATACTCCTCCACTAGCTTTTTAGCCTTATGATATTAGCAGTTAGTAGCGATTATGGCTTAACTTCACTATTTCATTGGGAGCTGCAAAATATTGGAGATTTTAAAGAAAGGTATTGCTGCGATTTGAATATGATGTGTCTCCTCTAAAACTGATGTTGAAATTTGATTGCCGTTGTGAGTGTGGGAAGGTGGGGGCCTATGAGAGGTGATTAGGTTGTTAAGAGGGATTAGTGCCTATCCCCATGATGAGAGGCTTCGTTACTGTGAGAGTGGGTTGTTATAAACAAGGCTGCCCCTCATATGTTGCCCCTATTGCACATGCACACTTACTCTTCTGCTTTTTACCATTAGTTGAAGCAGTATGAGGCCCCTGACTGATCTTGGGCTTCCCAGCCTCCAAAACCATGAACCGAAACCTCTTTTCTTTATAAATAACTCAGACTCAGGTATTCTGTTATAGCAACAAAAAGCACACTTGGATATGCTTTTATTAGCTATTTGGTTATCCTGAAATAAAGTTCATATGGAAGACAAGATAAATACTTGATTTTTAGAATAACAAGGTGGGTGGTCCTAGAGTAATTGCTGGTGGTAATTATTGAAGTCATTTAAAAAGTACTATTATCAACTGATGTTTATCTATTTTTTTTTTTTTGTAGCTCAATCCACCATAGTTGTTTTTCTAATTTAATGGTCTCAATTGTCAGCAGGAGTCCTTCAAATCAGTCCCTCTGCCTTTTGGACTGTGATTTAGTCAGGTGCAAACCGCTCACAGCAGGTCAGGAATCCAAGGAGGCAGAGCGAGGGGTGTTATACAGACTCTCTATTCTAGCTAGACTCTCCTGCTGTGACTTTGAATATGACTCTAGTAGCACAGACCATTCTATGTCCAGCCAATTGCCAGAATTCCAGATCTCTCAGCAGTCTGGAATTATGTGAACTATCTGGTATCCTTCCAGTGAATTCATTTTGAATTTCCAGTTGACTGATTTAAAAAAAATAGTAAAAAATACTAATAGTAAAAAAAAAAAAGTAACATAAGGCAGAGGTAGTTTAGAAATGTGAGTGCAATATAACACTATTTGCATAAGTTAAAACAAAATAATACTATATTTTGCTTGTGAAAATATAGCATATAAATAGTGTAGCTATGGCTATAGACAGATATACTCTAGGACACATTTTGAAATAATGAGAGTTTTTGTTTCTTGCAAGTTGGGGTAAAGGAGAGCAGATAATCTAGCTGTAAGTGGAAGTGTAAGAAAATTTCAGATATGGAATGAAGTAAAAGCAGCTATTACAGAAAATTTACTTCTTTTAGAATAAGAATGCCTCTGGAGGAGAAAGAAAAAGTTAGGCGACTCCTTATAAATGGATCTTGGATAAATAGATAAGTATTAGGCAAGAGGAAAAGGATTTAGTTATTGAATCACTTATCAGGGTAAACCTGGCCAAAGGATTATGTATGGAAATTTGCTTTCTTCCCAGACTTTAGGAAGCATAGTTCCATAGCTAAGCAATCTCTGGAATGTAAAGTCTCCTAGTGACCTGAGGTCCTCATTAGAGATGTCAACTATAATTGTGGGTCACAAGGTGTATTAGTTTGCCAGGGCTGCTGTAACAAAGTAGCATTGACTGGATGGCTTAAACAACAGGAACCTATTTTTTCACAGTTCTCGAGGCAAAAAGTCCAAGGTGAAGGTGTTGGCAGACTTGGTTTTCTCTGAAGCCTTTCTCTTTGGCTTCCAGCTACCTTTCTGGCTGTTTATTCACATGGTCATTCCTAGGTTTGTGTCTTCTATTTTGAATCCTCCTTTTATAAAGATGCCAGTCATATTTGGGCCCATCCATTCAAACACATTTTATTTTATATCCAAAGGCCTTAGGTTCAAGTACAGCCAGATGTTGAGGTACAGTGGCGGGAGGGGGTAGTTAGGACTTCAGCATATGAATTTTGAAGGGATACAAATGATCCTGTAAGAGAGAGTATGTGTATGAAGCAAGAAGGAGCTGAAAAATAGTGTGAGATTTTTCTAGACCTCTCTGCTATGAGTCTTTTAGTGTCCATATCTCTTACATTGTTACTAAAGCTTGATGCTGGGTAGGACCTCTGATTCATGTAAATGTGATCCTGTGTGTTAGTTCAAGCTATATCTGTTAGTGTTGGTTTTCTAGAAAAATGGACTGGGAGCAAATTTGATGAATGACTAAATACGAGAGAGAGAGAGAGAGAGAGAGAGAGAGAGAGAGAGAGAGAGAGAGAGAGAAGAAACTTCATGCCTGAATGAAGGTAGGAACATGAGATAGAAACAGATACCCAGAGATACAGAAACGGTACCTTTTTAAAAGGGCAGCCACAAGGACCTGCAGATAATCACAAAACTAAGCTCACATGTGCTTAAAAATTTGTTATTACCTGCCTCAAAATACATCTACACTCACAAAATTAGTACAGAGACTTTTCTGGTACTTACATCTCGCTCTATTCAATGTCTTAAAGTTGTTAAAAAAAAAAGTCAGGCCAGCAGGGCATGGTGGCGCACACTTGTAATCCCAGCATTTGGGAGACTGAGGCAGGAAAATCGTGGTTCATGGCTGGCCTCAGCTACTCAGGAGGCCCTCCACAAATTAGTGAGATCCTGTTTCAAAATAAAAAATAAAAAATTGGGCTGGCAGTGTAGCTGGGAGGTAGATTGCCCCTATGTTCCATCCCCAGTACCCCCCCCCACACACACACACACATTGTCAGGCCACCTGGCATATAGTCTTCAAGGAAAAGAGAGGTGATTTGTAGAACGGGGATAGTTGTGATTATTTTATTGTGCTTTTTTTTTTTTAAACATCAGCATTAAAGCTGAAAACTCAAAACATAAATTCTCCATAGATACAGGTGACAAAATCTACAAGGTATTTAAAGCTCTCTCAGTCAGCCCCCGGTGAGCAGCAGCACTTGCTCCCATGTCCTGATGTTAAATTTTTTCTCCTAGAGCATCTAGGAGGCGAGTCTGGAAATATGAAATCCTCTGGTGGGTAACTAAGTATTAAGGGCTGTGAAGGAGACATCCTGAAATTTACGGAAAGAAGTACTTGGGAGGCTGAGATGGGAGGATCGCAGGTTCCCAGCCAGCCTCAGCTACTTAGTGAGGCCCTCCACAATTTAGTGAGACACTGTTTCAAAATAAAGAATAAAAAAACATGGCTGAGGGTATAGATTGGATGTAGGATGTCCCCAGTTCTGCAAAAATAAAATAAAAATACTCAGTGAGACCCTGTTTCCAAATAAAGAATAAAAAAATAGGGCTGGGGCTGTAGCTTGGAGGTAGAATGCACCTGCGTTCCATCCCAAGTACTGCCAAAAAAAAAAAAAAAAGAAAGAAAGAAAGAAAAAAAGAAAGAAAAGAAAAAGAAAAAAAAAGGCAAGAAAAGAAATAGCCTTGCGTTGTTCTTACATAGCTAAGTGTTTTTATTTCTCTATTTGGCCGGGCAGGAGTAGAGGCTCAGGTGGCACATTAGCTAAAGACTGCCACTGTGAGATAAAAGCGCTCAGAGGGCATGGTGACTGCCCTGAGCTCTCACAGTTCAGATCAGGGCAGGAGGAAGGTCACCCGGGCAGCCCTTGGGACACTGGGGATGGGGAGGCCGGACGGGCGGGGCTTAGACTGCACAAACTGCGCAGGCGCACGAGGCGTGGCTGGCGCCCGGGTGGGGGCGGAGTTAGCGTCAGTGGGGGTAACGTCGGAGTGGGGCTGGTGTTCGTGGCGGGCCTGACGTCAGGTGTGGGCGTGGCTGAAACCGGGGGCGGGGCTGACACAGGGGGCGGGGCTGATGGCGCAGCGCGGTCGGCGCTTGGGCTTCTCTTCTCGCAGGGCCGGCCCCGGGCGAGGTCGTGATAGCCCAGTTTTCCTCTGGACGGACGCGGGGCGCCATGGCGCTGCAGGGCGTCAAGGTCCTGGAGCTGGCCGGCCTGGCCCCGGGCCCGTTCTGCGGGATGGTCCTGGCGGACTTCGGGGCGCAGGTGGTGCGCGTGGACCGCGTCGGGGCGCCCGGCGGCCTGAGCCTCCTGGCCCGGGGCAAGCGCTCGCTGGCGCTGGACCTGAAGCGGCCGCGGGGAGCGGCGGCGCTGCGGCGCCTGTGCGCGCGGGCCGACGTGCTGCTGGAGCCCTTCCGCTGCGGTGAGCGGGCCTCGGCCTGCCGCCGCGGGCCGCCCCGAGCTCGCCCGTGAACCCTCAGCGTCCCTAGCATTTACAGGTCTTTCTGCAGCCTTTGAGCTTGTTGACCATGGCCCCTTGAGAGGATCCTCCAAAGCTTGGATTCTGAGATATTGCTCTTGCTTTCTTTTGCCTCGTTTTTCTCCCCATCACCTTCTTTATCTGTCTCTCTTAATTATTTGAAGGTCTTGGACTATAATGAAAGTCCTAGATTCTCATCTGGGGAAAACGCATATCGGTACACGGTCATTTAGTTGCCGTTTTGGGGGTGGTGTGCCCTCCAAAGCCATCCACAGACCAGACTCACACTCTGCCTTAGTTGTTAGTGAACCTAGGTTCCACCTGTAGCTCATTCCTTTACTTTACTTTGCTCCCTGGGGCCACCTTATCCATCCCCGTTTATAGTCAGCAATCCTCAAATCTGTAACTATGTTCACTCTTTAGTAGCCACAGATTGCTGACCATGCATGGATGTGTTCATCTTCATCTGGCTGGCCCCCGGGGAACTGCAACTCCCCCCAACCCCAAACCAGGACGTTCTTCTTTGCTTTCAAAATGTCACTTCCTAGGCGGGTGTGGTAGAGCACACCTGTAATCCCAGTAGTTGGGAGGCTGGAGGCTGGAGGCTGAGACTGGAGGATCGCAGGTTCGTTGCCAGCCTCAGCTACTTAGTGATGCCCTCTGCAATTTAGTGAGACCTTGTTTCAAAATAAAGAATAAAAAAAAAAAATAGTGCTAGGGGTGTGGCTCGGAGGTAGTACCTCTGGGTTCAGTCCCCACTACTGGTGAAAGAAAGACATTTCCCCCTTCTGTATAATTTATCTCAGTGGACGGTACCAGGACTGACCCAGTTGCCTGGATCTGAAACTTGTACTTTGTCCATGACTCTAACCTTCCTTTCATTGCATCTGCTTTCCTAGATCGTACAGTCATTCTTCCTTACCAGGACATGGGATCCTTTCTCTTTGTACCTTCTGCAACTGTGTTCAATCCATTCCAGAATATCTGCCCTTGAAATCTTGTCCAAATCCAAGTCCAAACCATTGCCTGGCAGGAAGTCAATAAATGTTTGGCAACAGGCGTATTTAAATGTAACTCATTTAGTCCTTACTTCTACCATCTTACTTAGGATTGTATCATCATTTAGTAATACCCTTTATGAAAATGGGGGTGGATAAACAAGGTTAATTTGTTCAGTTTTGTAGTTGGGAGGGAGGTGGAACTGAGCACACAGGTAGCCTCCATGCAAGGAGTTGTGGATGACTAGACTTCTTTTGTGTTTTATTATGGCTGTAAGAAGATGAGTCCTAAGCAGTGGATTATTGTGTCATTATGATTACTTTTAATCCCAGGAGATTAGAAGATGTCATTTACCTTGGTTTTGTACAGTAAATACCATGCTTGTTGACAGTTTAAGAACTCTCTGGTGCTGTTACAGCTAATCTTTTTCCATGGATGTTTATGAGCTTCGTTTTCAAAGGTCCTTTCAGGGCTCAGGGAGCTCCCAAGCTGAAAGGGCAGATGAGTGTGTCCAGACACAAGGAGGAAAGAGGTTCAGGAGGAAAGAGGTGGAAGGTGCTGATGGGAGCATAGAGGGAGAAAAAGATCCTGCTCTGGGCTTGGGTATGACTGGAGGGAAGAGCCAGAAGAAATAACACCCTGGGCTGATGCCACACATTCCAGAAGTGGGGGCCTGGATGTTTGCTGTTTGGGTTCTTAACTGGAAACTGCTGGAAATGTCAACCTAAATAACAATCAGAGAGATCAGGGCATGGTGGCACACACTTGTAATCCCAGCATTTGGGAGGCTGATACAGGAGGATTGTGGTTCCAGGACAGACTCAGCTACTTAGTGAGACCCGGTGCAACTCAGTGAGACCCTGTTCAAAATAAAGAATAAAAAATGGGACTGAGGGTGTAGCTTGGAGGTAGAATGCCCCTGGGTTTCATCCCCAGTATATATATATATATATATATATATATATATATATATATATATATATATATATGGAGAGAGAGAGAGAGAGAGAGAGAGAGAGAGAGAGAGAGAGAGATGATAGTCTCCAAATAATAATGACAGTTAGTTATTTTAGTTATTTGGGAAAAGCAGAGTATTACCCTGAGAACACACATGCCCTAATGAACCGTGAGCATATTCAAAGAGGGTGAAGCAAGGGGAAGTTTTTAAAAGCAAAGGGGGATTATGAAGTATGGAGTATTTTGAAGCAGTAGTCCTTGGCTGTCAGGATTAATAAGGAAAGAGTTGTTGGGCAGATATTCTAAGGGTTTATTTGTGTATGGTCATGGCGGCCTTTGTGCCAGGTTGTGATTGTAATAGGAGTCTTTTGTGAATAGTTCTTGTTTTCAGGAATGCATGTGTGAAAGCCCTTCCTCCAAAACTTTCCAGCTTCATTTGTTTATTTTTGGTTAAGGCTTGAAAAAAATGACTCCATTTTGATTCTGACAACTTTCACAAAACCCATAACAAATGTTGTTACCAGTATTATTTGCAAGAGTGTAGTTTTTTTTGTTTGTTTGCTCCAGGGGAAGGAATAATCCCCATCTCCAATTTATGCTCTCATTACAAAATTGGTTGTCTTTCTTTTAAGGTGTCATGGAGAATCTCCAGCTTGGGCCAGAAAGTCTGCTTCAGGAGAACCCAAAGCTCATCTATGCCAGGCTAAGTGGATTCGGCCAGTCAGGACAGTTCTCCAGGACAGCTGGTCATGACATCAACTATTTGGCTTTGTCAGGTATATTGAAAAATTAATTTTTTACCCTTTACTTTGATTAACAAGAAAATTTAAAGGTGAAGATTTAAATACTTACCATTTCACGAACAGCAAGGTGTCTCCTTTCACGAAGGTCGACTCCTCCTCCCATCCTAGGTAGATTATTATGTAGATCTGTCTTTAGAAAGAGGAAGTTCTAGCTCCCCTCTCCTATGGACTTGCTAATTACTTTTAGCTAAGTCAATCTAAGTTTCAATAGCTGTTTGCTTCCTGACCGACACCAAGACCAAGTCTTCCTTTCCCCAGGTCTGCCATTTTGACACAATTATTTTTGAAATATATCTATTAATAATCAGAGCTTTCTCAAGTCTTCTTAAGCCAGTCGCAGTACTGGTACAGTTTCGGTGCCCTGTTGGGCTCCAAAACTATAACAGTACGAGATGTAACTGTGGGTTCTTGTTCTTAGCTATCTTAGAAAATAATAGCCTGAACTCTTTTTTTTGCTCTAAGCTTAAGCAATTTTATTATTACAAAGACAGAAAGATAGGACAGAATTAATAAAGCCCTACACTCAAAGCGGGAGAGTATAGGGGAGTAACTTGAAAATAAGTTACTAAAGTTTTTGGATACAGAACAGTTTTTATAAAGATACATTATCCTTCATCTTGCTCAACCAATAATCTTTTGTCCTAGGTGTGAGCCCACCCATTAATTCCATGCAGGCCCTTTTTTATGATTATGGGGATTATGATTATGGGGATTTTGCTTAGCCCCAAAGCCTTGATGCAGATGTAGGCTGAGGTTTGTTGTTGTTGTTGTTGTTGTTGTTGTTGTTGTTGTTGTTGTTTTGTTGTTGTTTTGTTGTTGTTGTTGTTAGGACCAGAATGATTACCAAGATTGGGGGTCATGTGGTATCTGCCCCCTCTTGAGGCCTGTACCCTCCTCCCACATTCTTGAGGAATTCTAGCCTATCTGCTATGAGTTATTTATTATGTAAACCTGTTTTTAGAATAGGAAGGCCCTAGTCCCAACCCTTCTGTCTACTTGCTAATTACTTTTAGTGAGAAAACTCTGCATTGTAACAGCTGCCTGAGAGCCTGGCAGAAACCAGGCCCTGACTGCTTTTTACATTTTGAAACCATTTTTTGATACATTAATACTAAATTTACTTTCCAAATTCATTTTCCAATACATTAATACCAAGCTCATTTTCCAATACCAGCATATTAATACCAAAGCTGTTTTCAAATATGTCTTAAAGCCATTTCCCAATATCGGCACATTAATACCAAAGTTATTTTCAAATACATTTTGAAGCCACTTTCCAGAACTGGCACAATGAGGAGCCTGTCTGGAGCGACAACTTGTTTATGGATAGATTCAGATTTGGAAAAGCTTTGTGTACTAGTTTTCATGCAGGCCAGAGATTGGTTATTCCTCTGAGATATTCGTGTGTTCATTTGAAAGAGACATTAAGTTTGTTCTTAATGGTGCAGGTGTTCTGTCAAGAATTGGCAGAAGCGGTGAGGACCCATACGCCCCACTCAATCTCCTGGCTGACTTTGGTGGTGGCGGCCTCATGTGCGCATTGGGCATCGTGATGGCGCTTTTTGAACGCACACGCTCTGGCAGAGGTCAGGTCATTGATGCAAACATGGTAAGTATTAGCTGGGGGGATGACAGGTGTGGCATTTGTTCCTATGTATGGTACATTTCTGCCTCAAATTTTTTTTCGAGCAAGACAAGAGATAAATGAGATTTAATATTTGAATTCAAGTCACCAAGCATATATTTTTCTCTAAATTAGCCTCATATCTTCATGAATGTCAGAATGTATGTATGTATGTATGTATGTATGTATGTATGTATGTATGTATTGGTATTGGGGATGTAACCCAGGGGCATTATACCTCCAAGCTAAACCCCCTAGCCCTATGTTTTATTCTTCATTTTGAAACAGAATCTCAGTAAGTTGCGGAGGGCCTCACTAAGTAGCTGAGTCTGGCTGGCAAACCTGTAATCTTTTTGTCTCAGCCTCCCAAATACTAGGATTACAAGTGTGTACCCTGCTAGCATGATATATATATATTTACTTATTTTTTTGTGGTACTGGGGTTCCTGGAAACCCTTCTACCTCCCGGCTACACTTCCACACCTATTTTATATTTTATCTGGAGACAGGGTCTCTTAAGCCAGCGAAGCTGGCTTTGAACCTGTGCGATCCTCCTGTCTCTGCCTCCCAAGCGCAGGGATTACAAGCGTGCACCACCACACCCGGCTAGCATGTCATATTTTAATCATCTGTGGACTCAATTCCCTAAACCTTTTTGAGTTACTCATAGTGTTTTAATAACTTTCCCCGAGATATCTTTTGTGCTTAAAGTATAGTTTTCATGCAGTCGTCATTCAAACCTGAGCTCTCTGGCCTTCCTCAGTGGGAAGGGCAGATTCTCATGAATGTTAAAGTAAAAGCGGCTTTCCTGTCCAGACCTTCCTGCTGTGTGTGGTAGGGGATGCGCCCCATCACAGTGCTGCTGCTGTTTGGTCATTGTTCATTGGCGTCATGTTCTGTTAGGTGCTTTCACTGTGTGATTTTTTTTGAATCCTCAAAATAACAACTTCATTGGAATACAGTAGCTTCCCCTCCCCATTATTTGCAGGGATATGTCCCAAGAACCCCAGCAAATACCTGAAACTACAGATAATACCAAACCATTATATATGTTATATCTTTCTATTTATACATACGTGGGATAAAGTTAATTTATCAATTCACACAGTAAGAGATTAACAATAACTGATAATAACCTGGTGCAGTGGTGCTTGTCTATAATCCCAGTACTTGGGAGGCTAAGGCAGGAGGATCTCAGGTTTAAGGCCAACATACAGTAACCTTGCAAGACCCTGTTTCAGAATACAAAATACATTGGACTGAGAGTGTAGCTCAGAACGCTCAGGGGTGATACCCCTGGGATCACCTGCCAGTACCACTACCAAGAAAAAAATAGAAGAAAAAAATAACAACAAAAATCTAATAATTAATAAAAGTAGAATTATTATGTAACTATGAGACTATATACTAATAAAATTTATTTTAACATACAAATCATTTATTTCTGAAAAATTTCATTTAATACTTACAAATTGCCGTTGACTGACAGTAACTGAAATGGTGAAAAACAAACCTGGGGGCCTGGGGGTCAGCTGTATGTTGTCATGTAGCCCAAACACTTGTCCAGGCCTCCTCACAGCTAGTGGGTAGAAGAGCGCACTTGGTGCCATTCCATGGCTGCATTTTCTTATGTCTTTGAGGAGATGGGACCTGAGGAGATGAGACTGGAGGCAGAGGCACCAATAACTGGGTTCTTGCTGAGAGGTAGGAACAGATACTAAACAGTCACTGTTAGGGTGGCTCTGGATTTAAGGGATACACTGGATGTAAAATTGCCGGGATTTGGTGATAGACTGGCAGAAAGGGAAAGGAAGGAATCAAGGCTGGCTCCCTTATTCTGGCTTGGACAGCCTGGTGGGTGGCCTCACCGGCCTCTGGGGGAAAAGCTGGGAGACCAGGCAGTGAGCACAGTGGTCAGGAGCACAGACTGGATCTGGCTGTCTCCGTCCCAGCTTTGCAGTTATCTAGCTCTGTGGCCTTGGGAGACTTCTCTACCCTTTCTGTGCCTTGGTTTCCTTTGAAACAGTGAGATAAGGATGTAGGTGTCTGAGAGCACTGTTAGAGAAGTAAATGTGTTCATCCACTGTTCAGTATGTAAATGGTACTCAGATAGAGCAGGAAATTTATTTATTGTGATTCTTTTTTTCTAGAAAAAATGAATTCAATTTTGGTCATTTTCTTTCTAAAGTGCCTTTTAGATATCTAGGTGGAGTACTTGAGTTTAGGGATTAGATACAGATTTCAGAGTCAGGGCTAGTGTGGGATCCAAATAAGACTGGTCACCTAGGGAGGGGGCAGAACAGCATATAAAGAGCGGGTGGGGAGCCAAGTGTGGCGGTGCACACCCTGTAATCCCAGTACTTGGGAGTTTGAGACAGGAGGATTGCAGGTTTGGGTATCGCCTCAGCAGTGTAGCGGGACTTTAGCAACCTAGGAAGACCTTGTTTTCAAACCAAAAAGAATTTTTTTTTTTTATAAAAGGGAGCTGGATGTATAACTTAGAGGTAAAATGTCCCTGGGTTTAATCTCCTGTACCACAAAACGAAAATCCCCAAACCTAAAACAAAGAAAGAGTTGTTGGGCAGAAGAACAAAAGAAAAGTGAGGGCTGAGGAGGACCAAGTGGTGAGTGAGAGGGTGTGTTCTCATGGAAACCAAGCTAAGAGTAAATACCAAGAAAAGAATAATGGTTGGAGGGCCAGTTCCAATGGATACCTCAAGGGTTCTAAGACTGAGCAGTATAAATTGGTCTGGATCACTGGCAGCCTTTGCAAAATCTGTCTCCCTGTGGAATCTCATTTCCGAAGCCTTGGCTGGTGGCTCTGTCTCCTCCCAGGTGAACCAATCCCAGCCTGTCCTGTGTCCTGTCTTGTGATAGGATTTTGAGTTAAAACTTGCAATATCCTTTGTATCCTCCTTCAATGCTTATTTCCATTGCTTTGTGGGATTATCTTTTGTTTTCAACTGCTGACTCAGTCATGGCCCAGCTGTGGCATGAAATTGCAGTGGCAGCAGCATTTCCAACACCCCCAGCTTCACACTTAAACCAGCAGGGGCAGGGATGGTCCACAGCAACTTTCTGAGATAGATGGCTCCTGCTCATTTGGCTTTGAAAACTTGAAGGCTCCATAGGTTTAAGTCCCAGTTTTCATGTCTTTTCCTCTGCTGCCTCCTGTGGGCAGAAGTTGTGCTGTACAGAAGGGATCCACTGAAAACAAACATGGGACCTTGAGAGTTTTAAGGAGAATTTAAGGCTAAATACTTATCTAGTGATAGTTGAGTAGTTTGCTAAATACATACAATTGATTATTTATAGTCAAATGTAAGTAAAATGCAATTTCTGCTTTCATCAGAATGTATCTAGGGGGTATGGTGGTGCACGCTTGTAATCCCAGCATTTGGGAGGCTGAGACAGGAGGATCATGGTTCGTGGCCAGCCTCAGCTACTTAGGCCCTTTGCAACTCATTAAGACACTGTTTCAAAATAAAGAATAAAAAATAGAGCTAGGGATATAGCTTAGAGATAGAATGCCCCTGGGTTCCATCCCCAGTACAAGAAGAAGAAGAAGGAGGAGGAGGAGGAGGAGGAGGAGAAGGAGAAGAAGAGGAGGAGGAGGAGGGGGGGGGAGGAGGAGGAAGAAGAGGGAATTACCCAGAGATCTGGGTAATTTTGGTGTATGTGAAGGGATCAACTTTCATCAGGGTTTATAGTTGCATTAGACAGTTGCCTCAAGACCAGAAGCTCCAGTGAACGGCAGTCATCACTTCTTCCACACAGGAGTTCTTGTGAAATACTGGAGAGGCTGGTTAGGGTGAGGTAGATGTCTTCCTGTAGGCCAGTCATTTTCTGTATTATAGCAGCTGCAGAGTCCTTGGCCCAGACCTGCCTTGAATGAGTTGGAGCCTGTCTTATGCTATTACCATTTCTGTATAAACTGTAGAATTAAGAAAACTGGAATGTGGGATCTGTTGTGCTGTATTTACCCCTATTCTAGCAAGCTCACCTGCCTGGGGGTGCTGTGGGTTGCTTGCAGCCCATCGACCTACGGAATGGGATAAAAGGTTGGAGGGAAATTGAGGCTGCAGTTTCCCTGTGCCAGGGGACTCTCAACGGGGCAGCACGCGTGGCATGCATGTGAGGGTGCAGGAGAAGTGGTGTGCCGGGTAGCCACCCCCAGGCGTAGCAGAGAGAGTGTTACTGCTTTGTTCCTTTCCTGGCCCCCAGTGATGTCAAGGACATTCCATTTCTGATGAATCAGAACAGAAACACCTTGCTTCTGGGTTCACTCAGTCCAGTATCTAAAACCTTTTCACATTCTTTACCCTGGATATGAAAGTCAGATAATCAGTATTTAAAATTCCCCATTAGAAGTAGCGAGAGCACTGTATAACAGCCCGACTCACTTTGAATTTGCTTCTTATCACCCCTTTGGCTCTGGCTCTGTTGGGGGCACGGCCTGAGCAGAAAGCAGGCACTTGCTTATAGTAGATTCTAACTTGCTGGATCTTATATGAGCAAGCCCAAGTGAAACCCATGCATAGCATTGGTTTTTCATAATAGTATTTCAGTTGCAGGCTTAAATTTATAGAAAATTGGAGAAGAAAACTTTAAGTTCCAGTAATAAATGTAAAGGAGTTGAGTCTCTGATATGTTAGAATTTGGTATAGGACATATCTAAGCATGTGCTCCACATAAAACACGAACATAAAATATATTGAAAACAGTTTACAGCTGGGCATGGTGGCACGTGCTTGAAATCCCAGCATTTGGGAGGCTGAGACAGGAAGATGGAGGTTCTTGGCAAGCCTCAGCTACTTAGTGAAGTCCTTTCCAACTCAGTGGGACCCTGTTTCAAAATAAAGAATAAAGGTTAGGGCTGGGGGTGTAGCTCGGAGGTAGAATGCCCCTGGGTTCCATTTCCAGTACCACACACACAAAAGTGTATGTGTTATATTTATGTGTGTGTGTGTATGGGTATCATGCATGTGTGTGTAAATACGGGAACACTAAGATCTGTGTAACTTAGTCTCATAGCAAAAGCACCACCTGTATAAGCCACATGAACATAGCTATAGTCAGGCTCCATGTAACAACGTTTTGGTCACCAATGGACCACATATAGACAGTGGCCCTATAAGATTAAATTGCTGCCTTAGTTTACGTAAGTACACGTACTCTATAATGTTCACAAAATGATGAAACCACCTAACAAATACATTTGTTAGAATGTGTGCCCTTATTAAGGTGAAACAGTGACTATATTTGGTGGTGACAAATACTATAGCCATAAATCCAGGTGTACACAAGATTTAAGTTAAAGAGGAAAATTGAGATATCCAGATAAATATCTGAGGTATCCAGATAAATATTTTGCATTGTTTCACCGCCACTAACTGAGAGATTCCATGCTCATTCTTGGAAGGAAGTTCTTTCTTGGTAACCTCAGATACAGATACTAGGATGGCTTTCTCCCTGGGGCATTGCAATTCGAATTATAAAAGCCACACATGGAAAGGTTTTTGTATTAGATAGCCCAGTGCCTCTAGCCTTTGAGTATGAGCCTGTGATAATCATTACCTGAGCACATGGATTCACTGTGGTCACTTCAGGAAGGGGGCATTCCCAAACTCATTGGTCTGGACTCAGAAAACCTATGCACCTGTCACCCATGTTGTTGTATTTGTTTTGTACTTTCTAGTGATAATTAAATAAAGACGTATTATCTACTCAAATATGGTTTTCTTGGGGGATGGAGTTAAGCTAGAAAAAGCTAAATCTAACTAATACAATTTATCTTTTAAGTGTGATATGCTTCATCTATCTATGCATATGTATTTGTAGGTATTGAAATCAGAAGATGGATGGAATTAGAAAAACTTTGTTTTATTTTGAGCTTTTTATTCTGGCAGTCATTAATATATGTAAAAGTAGAGGGAATAGTATCTTCACCTAACTTAAAATATTATCAACATTTTGTCACTTTTTTTGAAAGGAAGAACAAAAGTAGCTCCTTCTAAATCTTACAGTATTTCTGAATTGAATAGCGCAGCCAGTTGTATTCTACCATAAACCTCCTCTAACTCAATATGAAGAAATTCTTGAGAAGTTGTACGGTTCTATATATAATTTTAATATACTCTAAGCATTGCATACACAAATTTGAAAACCCCAAATAGACATTAATCCTACTTTTATTTAAAGGTGAGTTGCCCAAATTGATAGGTGTTCTGCTTCTTCAAAGGTGGAAGGAACAGCATATCTAAGCTCTTTTCTGTGGAAAACTGAAAAACTGGGTCTGTGGGACCAGCCTCGAGGACAGAACCTGTTAGATGGGGGGGCGCCTTTCTATACCACCTACAAAACAGCAGATGGGGAGTTCATGGCTGTTGGAGCAATCGAGCCCGAGTTCTACAAGCTGCTGATCAAAGGTAAGTTAATTGGCGCAGCCCTCCACGACTTCTTTTGCTGTGGGTGGTCTTTATTTTCTGTTTGGGGGCTTTTCGTATTATATTCAACTTTCTAATTAACCTACCTTTAACATCAGAATATTGTGGGGGCATTGTTCCTGTCTTTAAATTGACAGGTAATTTTATTAGTGTATAAAACAACTTAGGGTTTTAAAGACGAACAATTTCTTTTATGGGAATGTTTGGCGCTTTTATTATGTTACCCACGAGTAGTGATGGGTATTTATCTGCCCCCGTGTGCCCAGATCTTTCTGACTCTCCCTGGAAGTGGTCTGCTGGCTCGAGCAGCTCTTGTTCTTTGGTGGACATCTCTTATGGTGCTGCAGTGTCAGTTTGCCTGAGCACAAAGGAACTTTGGCCAGTGAGATTCCACCAGACTGTGTGACTGTCATTAGATGCCGCTATAATTCACCTTCCTTATAGATTTTTGTCTTCGTGGCATGCTGCCGCAAGTTAGCAGGACAAATCGGGCCCTCTTCTTTCCTAATAGAATAATTGGACTGGAATTACTTCGTTCCTGTGAAGTGTTTGAGTTTAAAGTTCACTCTGCAGATAATTTCATATCTAAGAAGTTTTAAAATATACTTGGAAGTGATGTGAAAAGACGATCACAGTACATTTATCTTTCTACTTTAAATTCATAGTGCCATTGTTTGGTAGAATTTCAGATATAATGCAATACTTAAAATTATTTGCATATATCTGCAACGATTCTTACTATAAACATAAAAAAATTTTATTTTATTTTTTATTATTTTTTTTGGTGGTACTGGGGTTCCTGGAAACCCTTCTACCTCCAGGCTACACTCCCAGACCTATTTTATATTTTTATTTGGAAACAGGGCTGGCTTTGAACCTGCGCGATCCTCCTGTCTCCGCCTCCCTTGTGCAGGGATTATAACCGTGTGCTACCACGCCCTGTAAAAAAAGCATTTTATGATCAAGCTCAAATGTGGAAAAACTGTAGAACAAAATGACTCTGTAGATCATATTGAGTGTCTTTCTACTTGGAAAATTAATATAGAGACTCAGTTTGGAATCTGGACTGAACAGTGTTACAGGAGGCCCATTGGTGGGAGCAGCATGCTTTGAGTGCAGAGCCCCAGAAAGCAGCGGGGACACAGCACAGTGGTTTGCGAAGCACATTGACCTTGTTTATGCATGCACTGTCTATAGAAAATATCAATACACCCAAATAGTTAAGTGAATTTCAGTCAGATTTTTAGTATCACTATTCTTGGGAACTTTAAAACAACACTGATAAAATATATTTCTCAAAACCCTTTTTATGAACTGAATTCCAAATATTTGCTAAGCTACTCTTGAATTTTTTTTTTTTTTTTGGTGGTACTGGGGATGGAACCCAGAGGCTTTCTACCTTCAGGCTATACTCCCAGACCTATTTTCTATTTTATTTAGAAACAGGGTCTCACTAAGTTGCTGAGAGCCTCACTAAGTAGTTGAGGCTGGCTTCAAACCTGTGCGATCCTCCTGTGTCAGCCTCCCAAATGTGGGGATTACAAGCGTGCGCCACCATGCCTGGCTGCTACTCTTGAATTCTAATAATATAAATATGAGCTTTGTTAGCATATTTTTATTACTTGTCTTTTAGTAAATATTGCAAAGATGTTAATTCAGAGAATTTATGGTTCTATAGTCTCATCTCATATTTTCTTCTGAAAGTTTTAATGGTTTCAGCTCTCCCATTTAGGCCTTTGACCCATTTCCAATTAATTTCCGTTCATGGGGTGAAGCAGAGTTCAATTTCCTTCTTCAGTATAAGATTCTCCAGTTCTCTCAGCAAAAAGACAAATTTTTTTTTCCCATTGAATGATCTTGACGTTCTTTTTGAAAATCAACTGACCATAGATGTAAGAGTCTATTTTTGGACTTAATTCTGTTCCATCGATCTCTGTGTCTGTCTTTGTCTCTAATTACTGTAACTTTGTGGTAAGTTTTAAAGTGGGAAGTGGAAGCTCCCCAATTATGTTCTTTTTCAGTATTGTTTTGGCTATTTGAATTTCCTTGAATTTCTTTATCAATTTTAGAGTCAGCTTGTCAATTCCTGAAAAATGACCACTGAACTTTTTTTGTGGGAGGTACTAGAAATGGAACCTTTTGACAAGCATTTTGTTGAATTACCCTCTTGATTCTGTTAAGTGTTTGAATCCATGAACACCAACTTCTTGCTTTCTAGTTACTTAGATATTCATTAATTTTCTTCAGAGATGTTTTGTGTTTTTCAGTGTATAGATGCTGTACTTCTTTGGTTAGATGAATTCTAAAGAATATTACTCATTTTGATGTTGTTAATAGAAACATTTTCAGATTGGTCGTTGCTAGTCAGCAGAAACACTGCTGGTCTTGTATATTGGTCATCCATCCTGTAACCTTACTGAGTTCCTTTATTGGTTCTAAGTATGCACCACTGATCTTGTCTTACTTGTGTTTTTTCTTGGATAAGTAGCTTTTTCAATGCACAGACTAAGGTTTTTCCATCAAATTAAAAAATTTGCAGACATTCCTTTAAGGGTTCTTTCTGACCTATTTTTCTTTCCCTTTGAGACTTCCTTAGTGCATGTGTTGGTAGGTGTGATAGTGCCTCACAGGTCTTGGGAACACTGTTTCGTATTTGTTTCTATTTCTCAGATTAGAGAATCTCAGTTGACTTCTTTCCAGTCCACTGAGATATTTCCCTCTAGTGAATTTCTCATTGTTACTTTGCTTTTCAACTCCAGAATTTCTACTTGGTTCTTTTAAAATATAATTTTAATCGATTAATTGGCATTCTCTAATTGATTAGATATTGCTTATACTTTGAGTTTTTAAGGCATGATTTAAATACTTTGAATAATTTAAAGGTCACTGAAGGTCTTTGTTTAGTAACTCTGACATCTGTGACAGTTTCTGTTGAGGGATTTTTCTCTCAGTATTTAAGCCATACTCTACCTTTCTGCATTTCTCAGAACTTTTTTTTGTGGAAACTGGACATTTGAGATAATTTAATATGGAAACTGAAAAATAAGTCCCTTCCCTCCCTCATTCCCCAGTCATAGACTTGTTACTGTTGCTATTTGTTTAGTGGTTTTACTAGACTAAATATGTATTGTTTAGTACTTGTAGCCACTGAATCTGGTCAGTGAGCTTCGTGGTTGACTAAAAATTGGACCGAGGTATGTGTATTACTGGAGATTGAACCCAGGGGCATTCCATCTTTGAGCTACACCCTCAGTTCTATTTTATTTTTTATTTTGAAACAGGATATCACTGAGTTGCAGAGAGCTTTAAGTAAGCTGCTGAGGCTGGCTGCAAATCTGCAATCCTTCTGTCTCAGCCTCTTAAATACTGAGTATAGGCATGTGCCACCACACTGGGCCAAAGATCTCCTCTCATGCCTTCTGTGCATTCTGTGCCTCCTCTTTGTGTAGAACTTCAAGATTAGCAGAAGTGCCTGATTAGGGCTTTCCCAATTGTCTGTTAGTCATGCATGCAGTCCTATACATGTGCATATATATGCATGTGCATATTCAGAAGGCTAAATATATACAAATACCTATATACGTGTGTATGCCTGTATATATATGATATATGTGTGTTTATATATGTGTGTGTATATGTGTGCATTTGTGTGTGCATGTGTGTGTGTGTGTGTGTGTGTGCGTGTGCGCGCACACGCACACGCGAGCCCTCTGTGGACATTGAATTTCCCAATTTTTTCTATTAAATATTTTTTGTTAACTTCTTGTTAGTACCAACAGATAGTGCCACCTCAAACATCATGATGCCAAATAATTTCCACTTGATTAAAAAAAAATATTCTAGAGACACAGCTGGCAGTTCAAATAAAGTCAAGCCCTGAGAATGGAGCTTTTCAGGGAGCTGTGAGGTCATACAACAGTTCCCTGGGGGTCGGTTTTTCGGGGTGCTCCAAACATTATGACGTGTGTATCACAGTATAAAGTGTGTTAGAGAGAGAACACATTATGACCTGTGTATCACAGTATAAAGTGTGTTAGAGAACATATTTTTGTAGCGTTATGATTCTGGTCACACTGATGAGAAATATCCCAGTTTCCAACAGCAGCTCTGATTTATATCACTACTTTGGGCTGACTGCTCGTTTTATGTGTTTTGTGATCACAGAGCTTAAGGTGATCACAAAAGGAGCAGCCAAGTGAAAGACATCCTTAGTGGCATTTCTTTGTGGATGATGGTGATCCTGAAACTATGGCTCTGTGTCTTTCCTGCTTCTTGACTAGAAGAGTAGCTGTAGAGAAAACTCACTTATATACCCCCGGCAGTTATTTTACAAAAAGTCAGAACTATGAATTCTATGTCCTCATATGTGGAGATTCTTCTCCGGGACTTGGGAGGGAGAGACCTGGGAGGAGAAATCGGAACAGCTACCGGATGGGCAGCTGCCCCGAACACCGGACAGTTGGCTGATGACCAGCTGTCCTGAAATGAAAGCAACAGCTACCTGATGAGTAGCTGTGCTGAAATATAATTGCCTGATGAGCAACTACCCTGAAAAATAAACACACGGACCATTTCCTCTCGTGCACGATCTGACCATTTTATTTATACACAAGATTTTTTTTATAGTTCCCTATTTCCCAGTGATTCCCTAGTAGAAAAGTGTAAATACCAAAGAACAATAGTGAGGCATTAAGTGAAAGACAAGTAAATCACCAATCATAAACAAGACAAAAGGAAGGCCTGTGACATCACAGGTCTTGTGATTAGCCCCAGGATTACAGGTCTCTAAGATCAGCCCCCTGACCTTGTGGGTGGGTCCTGGGGGGCAAATTCCCGAAAGACAATGGTCACGCCCAGAGTTTTGGAGAATTCCACCTTTCATAGAATCTCCTTTAACTCTTTCAGGAACCTTGCGTTCCTCAGGCTTTGTCCATGTCCTCCATCACTCATATCCCTTAAAACCCCGGGAACAGCCACAGTTTTCATGTTTTCTGACCTCTATAAGAGACTGTGGTGTCTTCAGAGCAGTTTACCATTAGCCTTTGATCTTTAACATGGTAGGGAAGGAAACGATGGTAAAAGTGAGATTAACTTGGCTAAACTTACACAAAATATTAAGTGTAAGAAAAAGAGTCTTTTGTTATCATTCTGCTCTTCACCGTCCACATTATAACATTCTTTTATGTAAGAGAAGAAAAGTGACATTCATTCTGAACCCCAGTGAAGTGGTCCTGTGGTAGACAGATTCTCTTTGATTTGTGATGGGGCTATGTCTGGATAAACCCATGGTTAAGCTGAAAACATCACAAGGTAAAAATGCACTTAATGTACCCAACCCACTGAAGAACACATCTTAGCCTTGCCTTTTAATATGCTTAGAATACTTTCAGTAGTCTACAGTTAGGCAAAATCATCTAACATAAAGGCTATTTTATAATAAAGTATTGAATATTTCATGCAACTTATTGAATACTGTCCCGATAGTGAAAAACAGAATCATTATGCTTTTATAATATCAAAAAATCTTGGTCTAGTCTTTTGCTACCTTACAGATCCTTTGCTCTTAGTACAATGCCTTTTGAGCTTTTATTTTACCAATAGAAAGAGTAATGAATATGACTTATAAAATTGCAATGCTGAATTTAATAATTTATCTTTAGGCTTCTTTTTAAAAATTGAAATGGTCATGTGTAAAATTGTTCAAATTCTATTTTCTATAAGAACTATGTGCAAATATATAGAGTGTGGGATTATTTTAATTCAATAAGACAGATAATATTTCCCGGAGGAAATTTTATTTTGAAAACCCACTCAGGGGAAATATCAATTTCTAGAAACTAGACCATTAAAAACAGACTACTTTTGGTGAAATGTCAGTAAAAATCTGCTGGCAGAGACAAGCCTGTGTTGAGTCCTTCCTGTGCCTCCCCCACCACCACGGTGATTTCTCTCCTTGGCTCCAACATAAACTGACTTTGAGTTTCTTTCCTTGACTCATTGGAGGGAACCTATAGAGCATCTTACTTAGGATAGTATAGTGGGCTCAGAATTGCTTTCCATTGATTTAATCATTCAACCACACTATCCTAAGCATAATAATTTAAGAGGTGGTTTTGTTTTTCCCTTGCAGGACTTGGACTAACATCTGATGAACTTCCCCACCAGATGAGCATGACTGATTGGCCGGAAATGAAGAAGAAATTTGCAGATGTGTTTGCAAAGAAGACCAAGGCAGAGTGGTGTCAGATCTTTGATGGCACAGATGCTTGTGTGACCCCTGTTCTTAGCTTTGAAGAGGCTTGCCATCACCTTCACAATAGAGAGCGGGGCTCTTTCTTCCAAGATGAGGAGCAGCATGTAAGTCCCTGCCCCGCCCCTCTGCTATGCAGAACCCCAGCCACACCTTCTGCCAAAAGGGATCCTTTTGTAGGAGAACACACTGAAGAGGTACTCAAAGAATTTGGGTTCAACCAGGAAGAGATTGACCAGCTGTACTCTGATAAAATCATTGAAAGTATTAAACCAAAAGCGAATCTCTAACTCCCACGCTCACAGCTCAAGTGAATTTGAATGTTGTATATAAAATGGAGAATAATACAAAAAATCGTGTGTATGGAAATGTGAAAGAAAAGTAACACAGCGATCCAACAATTCTCATCAAGAAAAAAACAAAGACCGGTTACACAGTAATGATTGCATTCTGAAAATGGTAATTATCAGAGCATTTCATTTAGGAAATTTTTATATAGTTGTATTACTCATGGCAGCTTTTCTGCCTTCAAATTTACTTGATAAAATTTATTTGTTGCTATTAAAATGCTTATATACCTGTAATATAATTAAATGAATATATATATATATATATATATATATATATATATATATATATTTTTTTTTTTTTGGTGGTACTGAGGTTGGAACCCAGGGGCTTTCTACCTCTGGACTATACTCCCAGACCTATTTTCTATTTTATTTTGGAAACAGGGTCTCACTAGGTTGCTGAGGGCCTCACTAAGTAGTTGAGGCTGGCTTCGAACCTGTGCGATCCTCCTGTCTTAGGCTCCCAAGTGCGGGGATTACAAGCATGCACCACCATGCCCGGCAAATGAATCAATATTTTTATTAAATATGTTCCCTAAAGTATACTGTGCTTTTGAAATTGTAAAAGCTCTGGAAGCCAGAAGCAGAGATACCGCAAGAATTCAAGTGCCTCCAGACTCCAAAACGCCAAACATACTCCAGAGTTCACGAGACTACAGATGTCGTGAGAGAATGGGTGTTCCCACGGCTTAGCCCCACCCCTTGAACCCCCACAGCTTAAAAACACGGACACCTGCCTGCCACGTGGGTGACTCAGCCTGCCAATCAGTATTATGCAGGACTCTAGACATGTGGCTCTGTGGCTCGTTGGTTCCTTCCCCCAACGGCCTGCCGACTTCGCCCCCAAAGGTGCTGATGTGCAGGGTTCTTCCTGATTAAAGCAGATTTTCTGGTACCTCAGTGGGTGCTTTCCTTCTTCACACTCTCCCCAAACCCTTATTTTCAATGTTACATACCTGTAGTTCTCATCACCTAATAATAATAATTATAGTAGTTATTATTATTATATAATAATTTTTATATAATAATTATATAATAATAAAATACAAATATTTTATATAATTATTATATAATTATTATAGTAGTTATTATTATATAGTAGTTATTATTATTATCTCATCCCCTTTACCTGTTTTCATCACCCAAAAGCACTCTTTTCCTTAGTATATTTTTCTGTCTTTCATTTGAAAGTTGGTTCAGCTCTTCTTCCTCTGCCACCATTCCTGTCACATCTCCCTCTGCTCCCAGAAGTCCCTTGCCGCACCCCCACCCTGTGAAATCCAAAAGGAAATCATGATAAAAGCAACATTCCAAGAGCATTTCAGTATGGAGCTAGGAGGCCATTAGGGAACCAGGGTCCCATAGGTATCATGTTGCTGCTCTGGGAAAGTGAACTTTTGAACGAGGCACAAAGTGATGGCCGATGACTGTGAGCCTTTGAGCGGCGCCTAGGCTGCAAAGCCATGAACATCTTTTATTTGAGGTGCAGCTGCAGCGATTACAAATGGTCAACGGCTTCACCCCTAGAGGCAGTAGTCCTCTGCACTGATCCTGTGGCCTATTGAGGTACGGCATCCTGTTGGGACGGCTTCTCTGAACCACCGGTCATCCGTTCCTTCACATGACTTGTGGAGTTCCCTTTGTCCTCCGCGTCTCCCTCCCTTCAGACACCCTGCTCAATCCGAGCTGCTTTGGAATAGCTGCTCAGAATAGCTGTCTCAGCCTGTGCTTTCCAAGCTGCAGTCCTCAGGCCCTTTGCTTTTATAGTTTCTCAATTCATTTAGGATCCTGTGCTAACGTCACCCTAGGGAAGATCCTTTCCTGACCCTGTCTAAGATGCAGCCACCTCATCACATGCTCTCTGTCCCCTCACACTGTTTTCCACACAGAATATTTCTACTGACATTGTGTTTAACCCCACTGACAGACTACCATGAGAATGTCAGCTTCCTGAGGAACATGTAATTCATTCCTACATCTCCAGTTTCTAGAATAGTGTCCAGGCCCACAGTGGAGACTTAGTAAACATTTATTAAGCTAATCTCAATAATGGCGTGCTTTCAGGTCCACCTGGATAGCTCTTGTACCCATCCTCTCTGCCCACTCCCTGGCTGTTTTCATTTGGGCCCCTGGACTACTGCTCAGTTTCCTTACATGTTTTTTGATTTTTGGTACCAGTGCTTTTATTTTTTCTTTCCTACCATATTGCTCTACTGGTAACTTTTTGACACCAAATTTGCCTTTTGATTCCTGCAGAAATTCTTCAGTGGTACTCTTTTCCCCGACAGAAATAAATAGAAATGCATTTACAGAGTATGACAGCCCTTTATAAAAGACTTCTGCCTAGCTCTCCAATCTCCTCTCCTCCTCCTCCTCCTCCTCCTCCTCCTCCTCCTCCTCCTCCTCCTCCTTCTTCTTCTTCTCCCCCCCCCCCGTGGTGCTAGGGGGGTTGAACCCAGGGACATTTTATCTCCAAACTTACTCCAGCCCTATTTTATTTTTTATTTGAAAACAGGGCCTCGCTAAGTTGCTGAGACCCTTGCTAAGTTGCTGGGGCTGGCCTCAAACCTGAGATCCTGTTTCAGCCCCCCAAGTGTTAGGATTGCAGATGTGTGCCAGTACGCCTGGTGGACTACTTGAGGTTTCTAAATCTCTGCTCTCTTGCTTTCAGTCCTTCCCATATACTGCATCATGTTCCAAAACTAACCTCCTTTCTCTAGCTGGTTTTTCTAGCGAAGTCAGACTTAGTTCAAACACAGCCTTCTTTGTGAAATTCCTGCAGCTCTAACCCCAGGGTAGTTTTGTGCAGTGATTGTGAACTGTGGAGCCAGAGTGGCCTTGGGTTTTAAATCTCACTCCACTGTGATGTTTAAAATAATGCCTGTGAAGTGCCCAGCACATCCTAGGTGCTCAGTAACACAGCTGCTTCCTATGTCCCTGTTGTACTCTGTTCATATCTCCAAGGATAACCGTTGCTTTTATTGTGGTTTACAAAATTCAACACTGGGCCATAAGCTCTAGCATGCAGAAAGAGCATCAGCAGGTTCTGTTGAATCAGAGATTCCTGGGCCACACTGCCAGAGATTCAAATACAGTGGGGTCTGTGGTGAGACTCAGGAATTTGCATATTTACTCAGCTTCCAGGTGATGATGCTTCTGTTTCAAAGACTGAAACTTGAGCAGCTTTATCCTAATGGATGTGAAGCCAGTCTGTCCTTGTCCTTCCCCTTCCCTTCCCTTTCCTCTTCCCCTTTCCCCCTTCCTTCCTTCCTTCCTTCCTTCCTTCCTTCCTTCCTTCCTTTTGTTGCCTTGGTTACTGTTATAGTAGTGCCCAGAATACTGAATGGATTGGCGAGGGAAAGGATAAAAGCAAGTTGGCAGAAATCTGAAATTTGTTTTTTTTGTAAACTTAGAAAATTAACATAAACAATCAAGGTTAGTAGCTTTTATTAGGGCCTTGTGCAGAAAATGCTACATTTCCTCTTTTTTATAGTTGTCTTTTGACAAACTGCAGATTTGGAAGTAGGCAACAAGACAGGAAAGGAGAAAATGAAGAAGAGAAGCAGAAGATTGAAAATGGAAAATTCTAATGAAAGAGGAGTTGTATTCTTGAATGCGTGGTTTGGTATATATTCATTTACAGTCTTTTGATCCTACCATGTAGGAAGTAATGAGATGCCACAAATTGTAAGATCCTAAATAAGACTAGTCACATGAAACAGGGTGACTGGTTATATATCCAGGCAGCTTATCTCTGCCTTCATATCCTCCTCCTCAGCAATATTCCAGGCTTCAGTAATAATTAGGTTATACTTTGTCATTTGTAAAATACTTTCTTTCACTCATAGCAAGCCAGAATGCCTTCAACTGCAGGCAGCGACATCGAAAACAAGAAGGAACTGTTCTGGCTCACAATTCAGGAGTCCAGAGAGACTGAGTTTTAGGGTTGTTCGAATCCATTCACTTGGGCCCTATTTCGTTGCAGTTCTCTGGGCTGCCAACTTTCCATCCTCTGCTTGTATATTTTATTCTCGGGCTTGTAGGAAGTTCTGGACCTGATATCAGCATCCAGAAAGAGATTTCTCAGGATCCTTTAGCAAACCTTGCTCTGTAACTCCTTCAACTGAGTCACACATTGTGTTAAATTAGCTTTCTGTCACTGTGACAAAATGCTTGTGAAAATCAGAGGGAAAATGATTGATTTTGGCTCATGGCTTCAGAGGTTTCAGGCCGTGGTCATTTGGCTCCATGGTCATTTGGCTGTGGGGAAGCCTAACATTATGGTAGGGAGGGTGTAACAGTAGCAAAGTTGGTACCTCATGGAGGCCAGGAGAGGGTGGGGTTGAGAAGATAACACCCTCAGGAACACACTACCGGTGGCCTTCCTCCAACGAGGCCCTACCTCCTAGCTCCTAGCTTTAGCCACCTCCCACTAATGCCAGTCATGACTCTATGCATGGGTTCACCCAGAGCTGAGGTCAGAGCCTTCCTAATCCAGTCACTGCCCAAGAACTCCGCTTCTCTACACTACCACACTGGGGACCAAGCCTTTGACTCATGAGGCTTGCAAGACATTCATATCAAGCCGTAACACAAACCTTTTCTAACCAGTCTTTGTCGGAGAAGGTACGATCATCTTGGACAAAGCCAGCCCCTCCTTGAGCTGCCTTGGACCCGCCTCCTGCAGGACATGGTGAGGGAGGGACAGGCTCGAGAATCAACTCTAGTGGAGAATGGACGCAGCCAGTACAGGCCATGGCATGCAAGATTCAGTTGCTCTTCCACAGTCACAGAGAGGAGGTTAGGGCAGTTTTGTCCATTTTACAGGTGAGAAAATATACTTAAAAATGTGCTAAGCCCAAGCCGAGTGTGGTGGCACATGCTTGTAATCCCCACGCTTGGGAGGCAGAGACAGGAGGATCGCGCAGGTTCGAAGCCAGCCGTGCGCGCTGGCTTAGGACACCCTGTTTCCAAATAAAATGTAAAAATAGGTCTGGGAGTGTAGCCTGGAGGTAGAAGGGTTTACAGGAACCCCCAGTACCACCCCCCCCCCAAAAAAAATGTGCTAAGCCTTCTTAGTTTTCATTTCTTCAGTGTCTCAGTAACTTTTCTTCTTGTGTGTGTCTGGTACTGGGGTTGAAATCCAGGGGCCTTCTACCTCCAGGCTACACTCTCAGACTTATTTTATATTTTACTAAGAAACAGGGTCTCACTAAGTTTCTGAAAGCCTCACTAAAGTAGCTGAGGCTGGCTTCAAACTTGTGCAATCCTCCTGTCTCAGCCTCCCAAGTACTGGGATTTCAGTAACGTTTTTTGTGGAGTCCCTAGACAAAAAGTATTATCTAACCTTTTAGTTCATAAATAATTAAGTCTGTAATACCCATAAATTGAATGAAAACACAATATTTTAATTCTATTATCACAGCTATAAATGGGATGCAGACACCTATTGGACACTACATGGCTTCTCATGCTTTGGAATCTGAGTAGACACTGCTTCATTTTCTATTTCATGTTAATTTTCCTATTTCTTTTATTTTTTCTTGTTTTCTTTCTTTTTGGTATTGGCGATTTAACTCAGAAGCATTCTACTCCTGAGATATACCCTCAGCTCTTTTTTTTTTTTATTTTAAAATAGAGTCTTGCTAAGTTGCTGAGGCTGGCTTCCAACCTGTGACCTTCCTGTCTTAGCCTCCCAAGTACTGGGACTATGGCATGGGTCACTATGCCCAGCTCAATATTTTTTTTTTTATCACAATGACTGTGGAAAACCTAACTTTACAAAATATGAAATCATTAAAAGGATTACAGTACAAAACTTTATGTTGAAAGTGTGAAATACCTTATTTCTTTTCCAGTATATGTTCAGTTGCACTGTTTACTGTGTTCAAAACTTTAAATATGCTGAGATACACCTGTGAGTTTACTGTAATCGCTGGATACCTCAGCACATAGTTTGAGAAGCATCAGATAAAGTTATTTGCCCAAGGGAAATACAGGTAGAAAGAGACATAATGAAAATTGCAACTTTGAGATTCTGACTCCAAGTCTCACTTTTAAACATTTGAAGCCCTCCCTATTGCTAGGTCAGGTCCCTCCACCCACATGACCCTGGTAGGGACAGGAGGCAGAGCCCTGGAAGCCAGAAGTGAAGATATCCATAGAAAGCAGGTGCCGCAAGACTCCAAACATCGCGAGACATACTCGAGGTGCCGAGACTACAGATGTCAGAATCTTCATTCCCTGGGTTTAGCCCCACCCCTTAACACTGCCTCCCCAGCTTAAAAATACAGACACTCGCCCTGCCAAGTGGGTGACTCAGCCGGCTGATCAGGACTACCAGCGACTCTCCAGGTGGGGGACTTATCGGTCCCTTCCCCCACAACCGGCTGACCTCGTTGGGAACCCCGAACCCTGAAGGTGTCAAGGTGCTGGGTTCTTCTCGATTAAAGTAGATCTTCTGGTACCTCACTGGGTGCTTGCCTCCTTTGCAATCTCCCCAAAACCCTGTTTTCCACGCTACACCTATAATATATTTTCCCAGCTAAGACTTTTTATTTGAAGTCAAGGTCCATCAAGGAAAATATGAAGTCTTCAAAATAGAGAAAATTTAATGTGGACAATTATGTTGGTGGTGAAGAAGCACAGTAGTGCGGCAATCCAAATATGAACGACCAGGAAGCAGAAACTGCCCCTGTGCTGTAGGAAGGATGGGAAGAGGAATGTCCTGGGGCTCAGGAGCAGGGTTGCCTACTAGAAGGTGGATCCACAGTGGGGATGCGGCCACTGCCAGCCTTGAAATGGAGAAAGAAAACAGAAAGTACCCTGACTCCATCCATTCTTCCTTCCTCTCCAGACTTCCTACCAAAGCTTCCCATTAGCCAAATCTACCCAGAAGCCAGGGAGCAAGGGGACCTGGGAAATGTAGTCCCATAAGATAAAACGCGCAGGAGGGCACAGGTCTGAGCAAACAAGGCAGCTGATTGGCACTACAAAATGTGTATATTTTATCCATGCAGTAATTGTTTTAGCCAACATTTATGGAAGACCTACGAGATGCCAAGTAATATGTTAGATACTAGGGATACTATAAGAAACAAGACAGAAACAATCTCCTGCCCATAAGGAGATTGAAATATAACAAATTATAAGGAATGTAGAGTAGATAGAACTCTTTAAATATAAAATTCATTACATGCAATGGGAGAAAATGTCAGGCTTCTATGAGACATCTAAGGATTTAGAGGAAAGATAAGTCTTTCCGCTGTTTTTTCTTTTTCTTTTTTTGGTGGAATTGGGGATTGAACCCATAAATCTTCTACATCTAAGCTGTGCCCCAGCCCTATTTAATGTATTTATTTATTTATTTATTTATAATGCTATTTATTTAAATAAATATTTATTTATGGCAATACTAAGGATGGAATCCAGGGGCATTCTACCTCTGAGCTACACTCCCAGCACTATTTTTTATTCTTTATTTTAAAACAGGATCTCATTGAGTTGCAAAGGGTCTCACTAAATAGCCTAAGCTGTCCATGAACCGCAATCCTCCTGTCTCAGCCTCCCAAATGCTGGGATTACAAGCATGTGTCACCATGCCTGGCTCATTTTTTATTTTGAAACGATCTCACAAAGTTATTGGGCTGTTCTCAAACCTGCAGCCCTCCTGCCTCATCTCCCAAGTACTAGGATTGTGGGCCTGCACCACTGTGCTCAGGTCCTCCCACCATTTTAAATCTAGTTATTTGACTTCTGAGCCGTCTATGAAGAAAACATGTAGTCAGGAAAAAGACAATTTATATCTACAAAATAAGTTTATAAAAATACTGATTTATATTTTTATTTAATCCCTGTATAATAGAACGATTATCTCAATACTATGTGAGTTCACGTGCAATATTGTGTGTGTACGTGTGTGTTTGTGTGAGAGTGGGACAGAGAGAAGAGTGCAAAGGAAGATCCCAAAGGAAAACACTGAAACATTCTAAGGAGCCAGCGGGCTCCCAGCAGCTAATCTCCGTCATGCTTTCCAGCTAGACACCCCCTTGCCCTCCCATCATAACTTGTGATCTCAGAGGCATGCAAGAATTTGAGCCCCTCCTCCAGCCTCCCCATCTCTGCTAGTCGCTCAGCCAGGCTCCATGTCAAATCCAGTTCTGAGCACAAACCCAAGGATCCTGCAGGAAGGTCCCTCGGCCAGCGGCCATGGGTGGTAACAGCAAGCAGGCTGGCACCCACACCTATCAATCCCTGGCTGAGGATGGCCCCTTTGGTTCCGTGGAGCCACCCAAAAGACCCACGGGCAGACTCATCATGCACAGCCTGGTCATGTTCGGCCGAGAGTTTTGCTATGCAGTGGAGGCAGCTTACGTGACCCCAGTCCTGCTCAGCGTCGGCCTGCCCAAGAGTCTGTACAGCATGGTGTGGCTCCTGAGCCCTATCCTGGGATTCCTACTGCAGCCTGTGGTGGGATCAGCCAGCGACCACTGCCAGTCCAGGTGGGGCCGCCGGAGACCCTACATCCTCACCCTGGGCATCCTGATGCTCCTGGGCATGGCGCTGTACCTTAACGGAGATGCAGTTGTGACAGGTAAGTGTATCGCACAAGACCCCACTCTGCAATGGTGTAGGAGGATGTGAGGTTAGTTCTGCTCATGGCTGTCTGCAGAGCCTTTTAATAACTACAGGGAGTAAGCCTGTCAGCTCAAAAGGACATCCTTGCATTGCAAATTCTGCACAACAACATACCTGATAGTAAAGCACTTTTTCTAGCAATCAATTTGCTACCATTTAACTAGTACTTGGTGATAGTTGTACTTTGAAAAAGGAAAACTGAACTTTAAAAGTTGCATGTAGTTTTAGACCATTAACTCTCAGGCCAGAAGAATGAATGATTATGAAGCAGGATAATCAAGTACCACTTGTATATATTTAGGAGGAAGCATAAATTCGTAAATGTAGGGTATTTCTGAAAGAATTAAGAGACACTGGTAAGAATAGTTACTACTAAGGACCATAGGTGAAAATGAGAGGGTGGGCTCATTTTTCACTTATTTTTATTTATTCATTTTATTTTATTTTATTTTAATGAACTGGGGATTGAACACAGGGGTATTTGACCACTGAGCTACGTCCCTGGCCCTATTTTATATTGCAACCCGATCTTGCTATGTTACTTGCTCACTGGCCTGGAACCTGTCATCTTCCTATCTCAGCCTTTCAACTACCAGGATTATAGGCATGTGTCATCGTGCCCTGCAGCTTTTTTTCCCACTTATTTTTATACTAGATTTAAAAATATGTACATATATTATGTACTATTTTTAGGTAAAAAAAATTCTAAGCAAGGGAAACCACAACATATCCCCCTAACAGATGGGATGAATGAATGGCAGCATATGCATAGAATGAACTTTATTTAGCTATTAAAAATCATGAGGCAGCTCTCAGTTAACTGAGATGAAAAGACAGAATGACAGTTGAAGATGGGCTTTATACACTAGATAATCTCATGCAACGGTGTTCAAGTGCGGCCCTGTGACTCCATCGTCAGCATTGCTGGGGGCTCTTGAAATTCAACTGCAGACCCAACTCACACCAATTAAATCAGGATCCTGGAAACCAGCTGGCAATCTATGGTTGTTTTGTTTTGTTTTGCTACTGGGGATTAAACCTGGGGTCATTGTAACTCTGAGTGAGTTACACCCCCAGCCCTATTTTCTTTTTTATTTTGAAACAGGGTCTCACTTAAGTTGCTGCTTGCCTTGCTAAATTGCTAAGGCTGGTCTTGAACCTGTGATCCTACTGTCTCAGCCTCCCAAGTACTGAGATTTTAGGTGTGCGCCTTCCTGCCTGTGCAGTCTGTATTATGACAAGACTATGCCAGTGGTGGACAGTTAAACGTGCTAGAGTTTGAGAAGCCCTGTATTTGGGTACAGCTACACACTTGAATCTGTATTGCAGAAGTGCATAAAGGGCTATCTCCAAGGATGACCATTGTTGGGTTTTTAAGCATTTTCTATAGCATTGAAATTGTATGTGTAGTATTTTTTAATTTAAGGAGATGTAATTTGTGTCTCAAAAAACTCACTTATAAGTGAATAATCAATGCAGTGCTTTCTAGTATATTCACAGATCTCTGCAACCATCATCACTGTGTAATTTTAGAATATTTTCATTACACTCTAAAAGAAAACCAATACCCATTGGCAGCCCCTTCCCATTTCCTTTTATGCTTCAGTCCTAGGAAGTCACTAATTTACTTTCTGTCTATACATTTGTCTTTCCTGGACTTTCATTTGCCTAACTTTTAGAACTTGAAAAGCAATGAATCTATTTTATTTGGAAAAGAAAAAAAAAAGAAAATGAAAGCACAGGGAAATGATTTGATGACAAAAAGTTTAGGAGAAATAAAAAGCACAAATTATTCTAAAGCAGGATTTAGGCAAATGATGTTTATTTCTCTTTTAGCTTTGATTGTCAACCCCAGGAGAAAGCTGATTTGGGCCATAAGCATCACCATGATAGGTGTGGTTCTCTTTGATTTTGCTGCTGACTTCGTTGATGGACCCATCAAAGCCTACTTATTTGATGTCTGCTCCCATCAGGACAAGGAGAGGGGCCTCCACTACCATGCCCTCTTCACAGGTAGGGAATATCTTTTAAAAAGTTCCTCTTTCTGTTGTCTAGCCAGGGAGGCACTTCCTTGGGAGCTATCTGGTGTTCTGTATGTGGAATCTTTTAAATGAATGGATCAGTTGATGGATGGTCTCATCACGCGGGCTCTGCCTCCCAGTGCACTTCTTTAAACGAAGTCAGCATGTGACTGGGTCTGAAGAGGTTTTGAAGAGGAAGTTTGCATAAGAGATCTCTTTAGAATCCTTTGTGGAGAACTTCAGAAATGAAATGAAAAGAAGCCTTGTGCACTTTACTTTTGTTCTAAAGCAGTGGAGTCAGTAACATCACCTCAGTCTTACTTAGAAGTTTGTGGAAAGTTGTTCTGATTCATATTTTTGGGTTGGGGCTCAGACATTTGCATCTTATTGACTAAGGACCCTGGATGATCTTATGGCAGGTCTCCAAGAACCATATTTAAAAGCAAAAGTGGAAACGAATCAAGCAAACAAACCCACTTCTTCAAGAGTTCTTAATTACATTTGGAATTGACATTTTCTCAACTTACCACTTTGAAAAAAAAATTCTGTGTTAGGAGGACAATTGAGGGCTCCCTGATTAGGTTACTTTTGGGTCATTCTTTAGACCAATGCTACTCAGGGCAGCAGCACTGAATGCAGGGGTGGGAGTGGGTAGAAGGCTGTACATTAGGTGACAGCAGGACACTGGCCTGGGGGAATGCTTATATCTAAGAGGGATATCTATCAACCCATTCTGTGTGACTGTCTTAGTTGCCCAACCAATGTATTTATGTTTCACTGCATTCCGTCTCCTTCCATGGCCAGGTAGGGCTCATATCTCCAGACCCAAGAGCAGTGCTTGCATATTGAAGCCACTGGGCTCATTTTATCATTTGAACAAATGTTTGAATGGTGAAAACATGAAAGAATGAGGCTATACCAGATAAACAGGCAGTCCTTTCCCCTTTTAGGGAAAGTGGAGGGACAAAAGTCCAGCCCCGCCTGTCACCCGATCCCTGACACTATATCCAGAGGTGTAAAGGCTTCTAAGACATGGCCTTACTACTCAGCCACCAGGGCTTCCATCCACACAGAAATTTCTACATGGTCTCCTCACTCATCTGATCCCACCTTACTGGCCTCTCGCATTCCTGGAGCCTGCCCTGTCCTTGCCTGCTTTGTCTTGGCATAAGCTCTCTCCCTGATGGGAAACTTTCCCCCAGATAACCCCATGGTTTATGCCTTTATCACACTCAGGTGCCCCATTAAGCATTTTACCAGTGAGGTTTTACTTGGCTACCATATCTAGTGCAGTATGACCACCCCTTTATCTGTCCTTCTTCTTATCTTGTTTGAGTTTTCTTCCTACGACTTCTCATTACCAGATGACCTGAGGCTATCTATCTATCTATCTATCTATCTATCTATCTATCTATCTATCTATCTACCTACCTACCTACCTACCTACCTATCTTATCTATCTATCCATCCATCTATCTATCATTTATCTATCATCTCCCTCTCTCTCTCTCTCTCTCTCTCTCTCTCTCTCTCTCTCTCTCTCTCTCTCTCTCTCTCTCTTGTGGTACTGGGGTTCCTGGAAGCCCTTCTACTCCGGGCTACACTCTCAGACCTATTTTTATATTTTTTTATTTGGAAACAGGGTCTCTTAATCCAGCACGGCTGGCTTCGAATCTGCGCGATCCTCCTGTCTCTGCCTCCCAAGCGCGGGGATTACAAGTGTGCGCCACCACGCCCGGCTATCTATCATCTCTTGATCTGGCACTCATCTACCAATCAGTGTATCTAGTGTTCATCCATAATCCATCTATATTTGTTGTTATATATCTCTCTCATTCTAACATCAAGTCCAGCTAGGCAGACCCTCCTTTTGTTCACTGATGAATTTTCAATCCCTGGAAAAGTGTACTACATAGTAGGTGCTCCTAATATTGAAGAACTATTTATCCAACTTCATATCTGCTAATAACCCTACAGTAGTATTGTGCAATTGACCAAGGTTGGGAAATGGCGGGTTAAATCTGGTTCATCTGAAAAAGAAGGAAGGCATGAAAGGGGAGTGAGCCGTAGCTTTATTCTAGCTGTGACAGGATAAAATAGGAGGCCTAGGCCTCCAGTACCCAGTAGCAGACAACTGGGTACATGGGATCTCCACAGAAAGACTTCCCTGTAGTACATCTGTGTATCTGTAAATCCCCACATCTGTGGGTCAGTGCATTGGACTGTCTCAGTTCAGTTTATATATCAAATCAGAACACAAGTGGCAATTTGCCAGGGTACAGAGTTCTGTAGGAATATGGTATCCTCAAGGACATGCTCAGCTGTTTTTCATAGGACAGTGGCCTTCACCAAAAGTAGGCAAGGAAACCTACTACACACCATGTTTTGACTGTCCCCACAAGTAGGTATTTTTATTTATCTCAACTCTGACAGATGGAGGTAGCATGATTCCCTTCTGAAAGCTGAGTCTTGGAAGCATTGATATGCTGGAGGTGGGTGGTGCTGGCTTATGAGCTTGTTGACATCACATTGGCAGCTTGAAATTGGCCATGACTGGAGCCCTAGAAGTATAGAACTTGACAAAGCTAAAAACTATGGACTTTTGTTTCTGTAGAGTTAGTGGTTGAGCATTCACTTATCCAAAAACTTCTTAAGAACAGAGGACAGGGGTTTAACTGATTCAGTAGCCTGCCCATGGTTTATCCTGGCAGGTCCCAGAACAGAGACTCCATTTCCCTATTTTTAATTTAATTTAATTTAATTTAATTTTTGCGGTACTGGAGAAGGAACCCAGGAACATCCAACCTCTGAGCTACACCCCCAGCCCTATTTTTTAATTCTTTATCTTTTATTTTTTATTTTTATTTTTGGTGGTACTGGGGTTCCTAGAAGCCCTTCTACCTCCGGGCTACACTCCCAGACCTATTTTATGCTTTTATATTTTTTGGAAACAGGGTTTCTTAAGCCAGCATGGCTGGCTTTGAACCTACGCGATCATCCTGTCTCCACCTCCCAAGTGTGGGGATTACAAGCGTGCACCACCATGCCCGGCTTTAATTCTTTATTTTGAAACAGGGTCTTACTGATTTGCAAAGGGCCTTACTTAATAGCTGAAGCTGGTCAAGAATCTAGATCCTTCTGCCTCAGCCTTCCAAGTACTGGGATTACAAGTGTACGCCACCACACCTGGCTCCATTTCCTTAATTTGAGGGTGCAAGGAAGTCACATGGGAGGGTTAGATCAGCCGATGTTTGAGGTGTCCATGGCTGTCCAAAGGGCTCCAGTGGCTGATGTTCATCTGGGATATTATCTGGAGCATCATCTGAAGCTTGATGGCTTTAATTCTGTTGAAGACAAACTTAACCACACAATTTAGTAACCATGGGATAAATATAAGTATAAATAGAATTGCCCCCAGAGGCCTCAGAAGAGGTAGGCCTAATAGAAGCTTACTGCAAGTCTTTTAACTAAGTTCTATATAAAACCATCTTTATCACATATGCAAACAAACATTCCACAAAACTTTACGACTTGCCTCAGCTCTTTGATCTTTATCCTAGTCCTTTCTTTTCCCATTTGGGACACTCTTAGGATAAACCTTACTTTATACAAAATACTTTCTTAAAATTTCCTTCCTTTATATCCTTTTTTCACTAAAAACTTTTATACCCACACACTTTCCACATCCTTCTCTTGTTGCTACATATAATCTGACACAAAAACAATGCCATTTCACAATGTGTTTTTACACCAAAAATTTAAAAACCTATTTAATAGACTCAAGTCCTTAAATTGAATCTGATAATTCCTTCCATTTTATCAGAATTTGCTGAAATTAATTGCAACTAGGTCACGAGATACTCTTCAATTTTTGAACCTGGCTTTTGAGAAATTATTTCTCTAGAAATGTTTGCAATAAGGGCACCACTTCTCAGCTTACAACAGTACTAAGCCTGGCCAAAAGACCTCTGCCTTGCTGACTCTGATATTGGTTCTGGACCCTGAGAACTTTGGCTCTATGATGATGGAAATGAAATTGAGTCAAGTGCATGTAAATATACAGGCCTTCACTTGAGAAGGAGATGCAGCTCTCACAAGAAAGTGTCAGGCTGTGTCACTGGAACAAAAGAAAGGAGGTAATCTTTATGACTGCTTTCAGGCGTGGACTGGCATCTGGAGATGTCGATTGTCTTTTGGTTCATTTCTACCTGGGAAATCACTTTTACTTAAATATCTTTGCCCCAAAGACTTAAGTAAAAGCATCCTGGCTCTATTGATGCACTAGGTACTCTCTGAGGTTAGATAAAGGAGGCACATTTGACATCTGAAAAGCTGTGAGTTAAGGTGGGAACTTTAATGGTTCTTAGGTTTTGAGCCAAGGCCAAGGAGTACATTTATTCTTTGTCCCTAATGTCTCAATATGAGAATATATCTTTAGTTTGGAAACTTTTCCAAGGCCTACACATGGCTTTTTTCATGAGTTTAAAACAATACATTCATTTTCTGTTGATAGTAGCATAATGGTGTGGTATCAGCAAACATATGTAGTTTTGCTATTACCTTTTTTAAAGCCCTCATTACATCTTATATAAGTTTTAATACTGAATCTCTTAACTGAATTTTCTAGTGTTTCACTTCTTTTCTTCAATGGAATCAATAGACAGCTTCTAGACTCATATTTCTAAAAGCCAAAGAGTACTCTAACCAGGGCACTCTTTTGCTTTGACCTGCAGTGGCCCTCTATTTGCCTCCTAGATAAAGAAAAATAAAATTAGAGTTCAAAGCTCCCACAAGCTATTTCATCCTTTGCTTCAAGTTTTACTTGTCATTCTAGAGGAAATTTATTTTCCACAGTCCTGGAGGATGGAAATCCATGATGAAGTTTTGGGCAGGGTTGGTTGGAGGTGCTGCCCCTCTTCCTGGCTGGCACATGTTCTCTGTGCTCTTAGCAATCCCCATCATGTTCCCAGGGCTCTGGTTTACTGGCTGCATTGCTCATACTTCTAGCATCACCAGTCACATTGCAGGTGCCCGGTGGGATAAATGAAGCCTGCCTTTCCTTCTCTGGGTTCCAGGCCTTTGCTGATTCATTAAGTCCTTTTTTCCTTTTCTGCCTGTGGAACTCAAAGCTGCTTGGAAATTTAGCCATTTCTCAGGGAGAAGGTCCCTCGGTCTCCTTAATTGCAGGAATATTATATTTCTAACTTATCTTGAACTGGATTTACAAAATAATCCAAAAGCTCAAGTTTGTAAAATGGATGAACATAAGTGTGTCAGTGAGATAGAGTAGACGCTGCCATTCACCACACAAACACATCCTGAATATGTACCTCCTCTGAGGTCCTGGATAGTTTGCTTGGGATGCCATATAAGAGTACTACTGACCAGCTGGCTGAAACAATGGAAATTTATTTTCCCCAGTTCTAGAATATGAAAGTCCAAGATCAAGGTGTTGACAGGATCAGTTTGTGGCAATGCCTCTTCTCTTGACTTGTGAATATCCACCTTCCAGCTGTCTCTCATATACCCTCTCCTCTGTGCAAGCACACCCCTGCTGTCTCTTCTGCTTCTTAAAAGAACATGAATTTAGTGGTGGTGCATGCTTGTAATCCCTGTGCTTGGGAGACAGAGACAGGAGGATTGCGCAGGTTCGAAGCCAGACGTGTTGGCTTAAGAGACCCTGTTTCCAAGTTTAAAAAAGTATAAACATAGGTCTGGGAGTGTAGCCCAGAGGTAGAAGGGTTTCCAGGAACCATTACCACCAAAAATAAATCAAAGAAAAAAAGAATATAAATGTATTCAATCAGACCTCCACCCTAATGACTTCATTTAACCATAAAATTAAAGACCTTCATAAAGATCCTATGTACAACTACGGTCATGCTGGAAGAAATTGGGTGGGGCACAATTCAGTCTGTAAGAAGGCTTTTTTTTTTTTCTTTTTGGCAGTATTGGGGATGGAACCCAGGGGCATTCTACCTCTGAGCTATATCCCCAACCCTATTTTTTTTTATTCTTTATATTGAAACAGGGTCTCACTAAGTTGTGAAGGGCCACACTAAGTAGCTAAGGCTGGCCCTGAACCCGGATCCTCCTGTCTCAGTCTCCCAAATGCTGGGATTACAAGCATGAGCCACCACGCCTGGCTATGAAGGGTCTTTTAATTTTATCCTTTTTGCCCCGAACCCAGCATCTGAGGCTGAGGGAAGAAGGGATGTAGGTGGAGTGTATCAGATTTTCTCCTTTGCACCATGCCATTCCTTTTCCTTTTTAGCACACTGGAGATGTTCTAGAATTTTAAGATGAACAGAAAAGCACAAAGGGTCTTTTATGTTCATAAGAAGAGCCAAAGACTTTGAATATTGATACACACTCTAGTGGTTCTCAGGCATAATGTTCCTCTTAAGGCCTTCTGAGACCTCTCAAACTCCTGTTCTTAGAGAAAGGGGCTGTTGGTGGTAAGTGGAAATTTGGCCCACCCCATTAGAAAAGCAGTCTACTACTTCCCAATTGAAAATAACAATCCAGTCCCCAAAGGCTATTCCACTGAATCTCCTTCTTGGCCTTTGTCCTTTTCTACTTTCCATTTTAGCCTTTTGTATAGATTTCTATTCACTCTCATTATACCATGTACTTCTTGAGAGAAGGGATTATCTAGAAAAAAATGTACATGTGACTAAATGTGTAAGGACTATATGAATGAAAGGTGATCATGACATGTGTATTAATAATTGACATGACATGTGTATTAATAATTTATTTGGAGAACTGGCTTGGCCACAGGAAAATCCAGGGTGGCCCACCCACGTCTCTGGCCCCTTCTTTATTATCACATGGCATATGCTCAGGAATTGGTTAGGAAGGGGTTTGGCTAACAAACACCCACGTAACAGTGGCTTAAACACATAGGTTTATTTTTCTCTTAGAACTAGAAGTCTGAGTTCTGCTGGTTTGGGGTCAGCAGCTAAAAGCCTGAGCAGACAATGTAATGTTTCTTTGGTCAAATCATTGATATGTTGCCTCTTGGAACATGATGGTTGCCATAGTTGCGCTCATCATGTTTGTTTTAAGACAGGAAGAAGAGGGAGAAGAGAGAGGGAAGGGGAAAGAATTTACACTGTCTCTTTAAGTGTAACATGGTTGATCAATGGCTTTCCAACCCCACAGACTTCCTGTTTCTCATTGGATAGAATTCAGTCATGTGAACATTCAGAGCTCTAGGGAAGATGGAAGGTGAATTTTTTTAGAGGTGAGGGGATATGCTCTCTTGCACCAAATTTGGGTTTTGTTGGCAAGAAAGAAGGGGTGATTATTACTGAATAAGTTAAAAATGCAAACCCAACTGAATATTAACCTCACAAGAACAACTAAAGACCAAGACTGTTCTAAGAAAATGATAGCCAGAGCTTTTAAAGTCCCACATATTAGTAAATAATTAAAGTTTATTAAGGTAAATTTAAATTTATACACCCATATGTAGTTTTGCCTGATTTATACATTAAGTTACACTCTCCATGATGGTTTAATTTACTGCATATTTATCTATCTTCCTTACAAAATTTGTAAGCTCCCTCACAAGTATTCATCTTCAAAGATCCCTGGCTTTTAATTCATTGTCTTTCTGGTAACAAACACTTAGAAATGTTAGTTATATAAAAAGAGACTCTGAGTTTCATAATCCTGCTTGTATTTCATGCATTTTTACATCAAATTAAATAAACTGCATGGCAGATTGCATCAATCAAATGAATACACTGGCGTAATTGCTTAGCTCTGTCCTGTGACCAGCGCTGAACTCTGGACGTCAGCCAACAGTCTCCTCTGTGGCGTTGGTCATATGGGGAGCCACTGAGGGTGTATGAACAGCTTCAGGCCAGTTCGTTTCCCTACCAGCAAAGCAGCTTCAAAAATCTGCCTATTGCAGAAGAGAACAGTAAAGTCTCACCTCATTTAAGGCTTCAATTCTAAAGTTCCCGAGTGATAATGACAGGTAGTCTACATTGTTCCCAAACATCTACCAGATTGCTCCTCAACTACAAAATGCATTGTTTTGTGTGCATAAATGTGCATGCATAGATATTTCTGCAGAATTCTCTCCCTTTACTCCTGAGCATGAGCTCAATTAGTGGAATAGCAGGTAAGATTTCCCATGCTGTTTAAAGTGTTATTCTTTTCTGTCTTGTTCCCCCTCCATCCCTCCCTTTTTTGAAATGAGAATCGATGAATTCCAGTGGGTTAAAGAATAATCTGTGAACCGACTGAAGTGTTCTTGCTTTGAATGGAAGATCACATTAAAGTATGGAGTGAAAAATAAGAAACAACACATTGCCACCCTGCTCTGTCTTTGCATACGTGCTAAGCCCTTTGAATTCACATGAACTTGGCAAAGAGATGACTACAGCAATCCATTCAAAGCAAGCATTTTCTGACAAAGGCTTATTCAATGTCAGGGCCCATGTCAATTTTCATCAATGGCCAGACAGCATTGACCCAAAGAATCCAATCATCCCCATAAATTGAAATTCTTTTTATTTGTTCCAGAGCTCTAGTTTGGCCCAACATTTCTAAATGCTTTGCAAATAAGTATCTGGGTTCCCTGCCAGAATACTTCCCAGCATATTTTTGACATTTTAAAATAAAAAGACTCTACTGACCCCCAGAAAGCTATTTTATTTTTATCTTGTTTCATTTTAGTTCACTTAGCTTCTACGTATTATATTTAAAGGCAGGCCTAAAATATCTCCATCACTGATAGTAGCCATGATAGGTTGGTGGATCACCCATGTCTTTTGTCGCTGCATATCCACAGTTATAGAACCCAGGGAGCTAATAAATCCATACTCACCCGTGAGAATTTCCTCTTTTGTGTCAAAAGATTCTGAGCACATGTCTGCTAAACTGAACCCAAGACCTTGTTGTTACTCTATCCTTGAAGGGAGGCTTGAATGAGGCATGATGGTATATCTTGCCTCCTCTAAACTGCTAAGCAACCTTAGCATGTCTGAACTTGGTTTTCTGACATGCTTGTGAATCTCTCCATAATGTCGGTTACTAATAACATAGCAAATGGCCATAGGCACAGAGAAAGGAACCATCTCAAAGGATTAACACCAAACATTTATATTTCCTTGACTTCCTCCATCCTGCCAGGCCTGCAAGTTGTGTTTGTAATGAATGACTCAGTGAGAAATTTGCCCCCTGCACATCTTTGGAAGAAGAATGAGAAACTTGTTAGGCTCAACATCTTTTAACTTTTCTGTTTTTAAATACATCAAAGTATGCACAAGAATACTTACATGTAAAAATAAAATACTCTGATGAATAAATAATTAACAACTAAGGAAAGAGTCTTAAACTAAAGTTGAGACATGAGCCCCTTTGACCAAACCTTTTACCTCGTGGAAAGGAGTCGGCTTTCATGTTTGAGGCTATTTTCCCTTTTCCTCATTCATGAATAATTGTTGAGTGAGTGGTTTTGTTTCATCAACTGGATTCCCTTTGAAGCTTTTGCCTGTGGAAAACTTTCACATCTCTTCATTCAGGCAGCTTGGAAAGGAGGCAACCAGGGAAGAAACCAAGGACACAGGAGTTTCAGCTTAAGGGCAAGGAGGGCAACAAGAGGCAAAGCAGGTCATGTCTCCACATTGTCATCCGCTTTCCATTTAATGTGGGGAACATACTCCCAAAGAGCCTTGAAGGCAGCCTAGGGGAGAAGGAATCTGGAGGGACATCATTCCCCCTTTTGATTAATTAATTAATTTATATATTTATTTATTTTGCGGGTCTGGGGATGGAACCCAGAGACATTCGACCTCCGAGCTACAACCCCTGCCCTATTTTTTATTCTTTATTTTGAAACCAGGTCTCACTGAGTTCGCAGAGGGCCTCACTAAGTAGCTGAGACTGTCCGTAAACAGCGAACTTCCTGTCTCAGCCTCCTGAATGCTGGGATTACAAGTGTGCGCCACCACACCCAGCTAATTTATTTATTTATATTAGTTTTTCAAATTGATATATGATGCTTGTACTTATTTATGAGGTACAGTATGAGAATATGATCAATACATGTGTATACGGTGTAATGATACAATCAGGGTAATTAACCATTTCCATCTTTCAACAGTTATCATTTCTATGTGCTGGGAACCTTCAATCGCTTCTCCTCTAGTTATTTTGAAATATAATAAAGTGTTGGGGACTGCCGTTTCCCTACTGGGCTATAGAGGATTAGAATGAATTTCTTTTATCTAACTGTATTTCGGCACCCACTATCAAGCCTCTTCGTATCTTTCTACCCCCTACCCTGCCTATTTCACACTCTGCTTCTATGTGGTCATTTTATTTTAGTTTCCACACGTGAGTGAGGACATATGACATTTATCTTTCTGTGCCTGACTTGTTCCAGTTAACATAACGTCTCCAGAAGGAACTTTACTCCTTTCTCTGCTTGACAGATTTCTTCCAGATACGGATCAACCTGGCTCTGCTCCCTGCTTTTTATACTCTCTGGTCACATAGTCCTCCCTCACCAAAGCACTCCTCATCACTTGACACCATATTACTGATTCATTTATTTATTATTTATTGTCTGCCTCTCCAACCAACATATAAACTTCCCACTGGCAGGAACATTACCTTCCTGTTATTATCTGACATGATTGCCTGGCAACCAACACCCAGCAGGTCACTAAAATCCAAATTACAGGTCGCCTTCACCCCACCCTCTGGCCCTGGGATTGTTTCATTTAACATAAGAGCCCCTGGGAGGAGTTTTCCCTTACTCATTTCTCTGCTTGGCAGCTTATTTTATTTTTTCTTTCCAGATACCGATCCGCTTGGCTTACCTCCTTGTTTTGTTATAATCTCTGATCACGCAGTTCTCCTGTCATGGGGAAAGACTTGATTCTTCATCTAAGGTTCTGTAGGATCCTTGGCTTATGCGATGGAAAAGAATTTCAGTACGTGCCAGTAGACAGAGATTTATACATATTTAAGGGAGAACAAGGACCTCCTCAAAACCGAGAGAGGCGTCTTTAGGGGTTCAGGGTTCTTCTTTTATAGAGGACTTTGATAAGGCATGGGCAGGGAGAGGTATGTGAGGATGACTTCAGTCTGGTGGTCTCCAGACAGTTTTTGGTGGCCTGGCCATCCTCAGGGTTCTCAGAGGTCTTCATTATCTGATCAATAGATAAGCTGGAGAGTCCCCTAAATTATAGATTTCTCAAGATACCTGTCTTGTTAACCAGGCATAGGGCAATTATAGCTTCTTTTGGTTAATTCTAGGATATACAGATTTCCTAGGAATTTGGAAGAGACAGGCTCAGGAGAGAGAACTCATTTGGGTAATAAAGGTATGAAGAGTCTTAGCACCAGGTTCTTAAAGTTATATCTTACTTCTCCCTATGGGTTTCTTTCTACCTGTTTATTTCTTCTATTATACATCACTCTCTCTCAGATGTACTCACTTTACATCTAACTGCCATCTGCCTCTATGGGCTTCTCAATATGTGGTATTGAGTTAAGGGAGTGAGCTTAGGTTTCAGTAGAGAAAATTGCTGGAGCTCAATTTAATTTAAACCACTAAGAAGAGGAAGAAGCAGATTTCGACTTACCTCCTAAGCATGTGGTATGCTGAAATCAGATGAGGGAGGAGGAGGAGAGTCACTTTGAATTATATGATCTTTGAACCAATAGCTTTTACTACAAGAACTGATTTATTTCATGCATTAAATAGGCCCTGGAACTTTTCATGCAGTTGAAATCTAAACCCTTCTTACCACAGTTTGTTTATTATTTATTGTCTGCTTCTCCAACCAACATATAAACTCCCCCCCTAGCAGGGACATTACCTCCCTGTTTGTTGCTCTATTACCAGAGCTTCCAATAGTGTCTGTAATAAGGAAAGTGCTCAGTAAATACCACTGCGCTGGATATTCTATTTGAGTGTCATCAATTTACCAGTGGCTAAGCTGAGTTACTGGGAGGTAAAGTGACTAGCTTAAGGTAGACTAGAGGCAAATCAACCACGACCAACCAGCTAACCAAAGAATAGCTTCAGTCTTAATCTCTGTCCCTCTAAAAGTTGAGCCCCACATAAGTGAATACAGACTATTTGGTTTGGGAAGTGGTCCCAGAGGACAAGAGGAAGGAAATGATGGAGTGGAACTGGCTTCTTCTCCAGGTGACTACCTTCCACCTTACCAGGGCCCTCTAGAAGCCCAACAAAGTAGATTGCCTGACTCTCCAACTGGGGGGTGGAGGGGGAAGACTTGTCTGTCATCTCTGATGACCAAGGGTGGTACCATGGGTTTTTCCTGCTGAATCCCACCTGTGAGTCAGCTGGCCACACTATGACTAATTGTGGTCTCCACAGCAACTGCTAGTGCAGGAGAGAGGAGAGCCCATGGAGATTTGCAGGGGCTCACAGGCACTTTTCCATCGGGCTCATGATTTCCACTCTGGAGCTTTCTCAAGCTAGCATTTGTGCGCCATGCTCCGTAATCACCATTAGGAGGAGCTAAAGGACTTCACAAAGTATTTCATTCCCCTATGGATGCAAGCTCTCAGCGAATCAGAAAATGTTAGTCCCTAGGACTTAAAGCCCAGGTAACCAGGAATGGCTCCAGATGAAGACCAGTTAATGACTTGACTTTGCACTGATTTCTAATGAATTTCTAAGCAAGAAAAGAGCCAGATATTATGTGTCATGGCAGAAAATGGGAGGTTTTAAGAACCTCATTTGAACTAGGTTCACAATAGTTATTAATATGCCTCAATTGAGAAACCTGCTTTGGAAATAATGACGGGATAATTAGGGAAAATGCTTTTGTGGAAGCCATTATTTCATTAGGCACTTTAGCACAGATTAGAAACCTTCCACAGAAACAAAAATTGCAATCTCAGGGCACATGTTGTCTCTGGTGAACCCATTTTCCATGCTTTCTGCATTTATGTAAGTAAGAAAATTTTGATTTTGGCAATGGTTTACTTCAAGTTTTTAACTTATAGCATTACTAATTCTCAGTAAAGGACAAGCTGGATAGATTCTTATGTCTAAAATGGGTACAAATCCCACATCCCAAACTTAATTGCTTTATGTTGCCACAGTGTGGTGAAACTTGGTCTCAGTGAGTTTGGACTCTTCTCCCTCCCTCTCCCCAAGGACTTAGAGTACAGAACTTTTGGAGGGGGAGGATCTTTTTTTAGTATCATCTGTTCACACTGGCTTCACAGGGGTGCCACTGTGCTACCCTATCTCAGTGGCCAGCTCAAGCTGTCACAACTGAGTCATCTTGCACTCCCTCTGCAAGGCTCCTCCAGGACCCAGGATTCTCAGTTCCCTCTGAGCCATCTGCCCTTCCTATGCTGGGCCACTAGAAGGTGAACTCTGTAGGCTGCAAACTTCATTGAGTTTCAGTTTCTTTGTCTCTAACTTAAGAGATAAAACTATAGTCAATCCTCGTTATTGGTGGATTCCATATTACCCACACCTAAAATTTACTTGCAATGCCCAAATCAACACTTGCAGGCCATGAAGAGTCATTTGAGGATGTGAGCAGAGTGCAGAAATAGTTGACTCACCATATGCACATTCCCAGCTGAGTTCCAACAAGGCCATGCTCTTCTGCCTTCTTGTTTTGATTCTTATCATAATGTAAAATAAGTGTTATTTCATAGTGTATTTAGTGTCATGATTTCTACACATTTGTGCTCCGTATTGGCTACTTCACTATTTAAAGTGGCCCAAGCGAAATACTGAAGTGTGGTCTATGTTCCTAAGTACAGGGAGAACTTCATGTGTCTGATGGAGAACATGACATGCATTAGATAAGCTTTGTACAAGCATGAGTCACAGTGCTATAGATTGTGTGTTTGACTATAGAAAGAACAGTGCCTTTAAATAGGAACACATATAAAACAAAATATTGTGACCAAAGGGTCATAGGAAATTTATGTTGTATTTTCCCTAGCAACAGTGGCTCCGTATTAGGTAATGTTAGTATTTATTATTAATGACAACTTTATAGGATGTTAACTACAGCAAATAAGTAGGCATGCCTTTCTCAAAAGGCTATCATGAGAGTTTAATGTGTTGATCTGTGACAGGCACTTAGCACAGAGCCTGGGACATAATAAGTTCATCTGTCTAGATCTACTGTGTAACCATTTCTCCCTGGAAGTCTTATCGTCTTCCTGGGGTCTGACCAGGAAATGAGACACGGGTCCCTTTTGCTCTTGGATTCCCTAAGTCAACTGGGGAAGTTTCGTTGTGACCCCCTGCACTCCAACCTGGCGAGACTCGTGGAGGAAGAGGACCACCAATGCCCCAGGGATTCACCAATACGTGTGTTCCCATCATGAGTGGGCTACTTCTCTTGGGAAGACTTGTTCTTAAAGCACATTTTCTGCTGAATCTACTGTCAATGCGTTTGGAGCCTTAGGGGATTTGAAACTCAAAAACAAGGAAGCACATTCTTATTCTCTGTTTTCTATTATTATATCCCTTCCCCTAAGCAATGAAGCATGCTGGCCCAGCTGGGATATAAAGGAAGAACCCAAAGGGAAAAAGGAAATGCCAGGATTAGAGATAGCAGGAGGAAACAGTGGACAATACTTTAAATATATTAGCTTACCATCTTTTAAGGGAAAAGTTGCTTTGTAAACCTAAAGAAATATTAGGTCAGCATGAGTATTCTCTCTTTGACCCAAGCATGTGCATTATTGTGACTTATTTTCCTTGAACTCTAAGCTTCCAAAGGGCAGGCTTATAGGTCTTTCTCATTGCTGTATCCAAAATGTCTAATAGTTATTGTTGGTAGTAGATGTGGAGCCAGAAATTAGGTACTTGCCCTAATTTGCCAAATTAAATAATTGGGACAAGTCTTTGATAAAGGAAAAAAAATAAGCCAGGCGTAGTGGCGCATGCTTATAATCCCAGCATTTGGGAGGCTGAGACAGGAGGATCACAGGTTTGAGGCTAGCCTCAGCTTAGTGAGGCCCTTTGCAACTCAGTGAGACACTGTTTCAAAAATAAAAAATAAAAAATTGGGCTGGAGGTGGAGCTTGGAGGTAGAATGCCCCTGGGTTCCATCCCCAGTACTGCAGAAGGAGAAGAAGGAAGAGGAGGAGGAGGAGGAAGAGGAGGAGGAGGAGGAGGAGGAGGAGGAGGAGGAGGAGGAGGAGGAGGAGGAGGAGGAATAAATTGTATTATTTGCTGAGAAATCATTAACACATTTTCAAGAAAAAAACCTAATTCTCCTCAACCAGAGGGAAGAATGTTCCTGCTTATCAGAAAGACACAATTCATGTCCACAGTGTCCTTGAGATGAATTCTTCAGACTCTTGGGCACCAGTCTTTTCTTCATTCCTTTGGTCAGTAAACTGATAAGAGCACCTTATTCCTTAACAGGGGAGTTGAATAGAGGGGAGGAGAAAATAAATGTCAGCTATGAAACAGGACATTGGTAAGCTTCCAGGGTTGGCTCTGAAATGAGACCCTGAGGTGTTCCACCAATTTCTTTTGATAAACAAATGGACACACACACACACACACACACGCACATGCACAGACACACACGCACACATGTACACGCACACACACTCGTTCTCATACTCACAGAGTAGCTAGTACTTAAAATTTTCAAGGGATCATACCTAATCTGACACTGTCAATGCTATTTTCTCAAATGTACACAATAGTCAGAGTTATCCTGTGATGCCCATGGGAGCAGGGTGGGGATTTCATCCCTCTCCTCTGTAGGTAAAGTGACCAGCAGCACACTTCACTCTGGACTTGTGCTGTGTCCGCACTGATGCTGAGCCACAGACCTGAGGCAGAGAGGCATTGGAAGACACAGCAGAGGTGCAGAGACTGGCCTGGAGAGACCCTTTGGTCTCCCTGGTCCTTTAGATTCCTTGGTCATGACAGCTCTTGTTTCCCATTATATCTATATAGTTGTAGACAAAACAAACAAACAAACAAACAAAAAATTATATTCATTTGGATTTCTAAGGAGAGCCACTGTTCTTAGTTACATAAATTATGGAATGATATCTGTCTGCTAAAGCCATTCCTTCTCGTGAGGTTATCTCTGGTCTGGTCTGACAGCACAGCCTGGCTCTGTGAGGAAGGAGGTACCTGGATTGTGTGTGCATGTGTGGTCCCTTCTTTTAAAGGCCTGTTATCTACTGTGGCAGCAGATGTCTTCTGGATGCTCCAGACTATGGCTTGTCCAATAGCCTGATGATGGAGTTCAGGGGCCCGAAAGAGGCGAATCTTGGCAGTAGGGATAAATACAGTATGGATATAGATATGGGAGACTGTAAAATAATGAAATGTCTAGCCTTCATTGCAGCTAAGATGACTAGGTTTTGTTTGGGAAACTATCATTAAAGATAAAATCATTTGCTTAAGCAGAAAAAGCAGAAAGAAAAGCCTCCAATGAATTCCTGCAGCCTTCTATTGGTCCTTGTCATAGGGAAGGTATAAATAGATAAAGCTTAAATGTTTCCATTCAGCGTTTTAATGCTTTATTTGATAAAGCTCCCGAGTGGCACAATATGCCTTCCAGGCCTGTCCTGCTAGGTTGTTATCTCTTAAAGCTACATTCCAAGTAGCTTTGAGACAAGCAAAGAGAGTGGCAAGTGGCAAGATTTTACTTAATTGACTAATAAAAGAACCAATAAGGAAGAATAGTTTTCCTAAGCTCTTGCAAGAAGCGTGTGTGTGTGTGTGTGTGTGTGTGTGTGTGTGTGTGTGTGTGAAGGAGAGAGAGAGAGATTAGTGAAAGAATAAATTCTAGGTTAGACACAAACTTGGTTAATCTGTATAAGGAAATCAATCTGTAACTCCTTGGTAATAGTTTTGGGATAATTTCTCTACCAGGCTATAAAAATGTAACACAAATCATAGAGCCCTATTCATGCATACAAATTAAACTTAATTTTATGAGACTGAAGACTATTGTATTTCTGAGTTGTGGGTTGTTGGTAAACCATCCTATAACAACAATGTCCCATTCTCAAAGAATGTCAGATGACAGTGGAAAGTGTTTGTTGGCAGTTGCTAACAACTGGCCAATCTAATAGTGGTATTTAGACCAGCACCAGTGTTTCTGGGGGCCTGAAAGAATGTATGGTTTGGGACCCCATCTTGGACTATCAGAATCAGAACCAGTATTTTATCAGGATTACCATATGATTTGCATCCACATTAAAGCTTTAGAAACACTGGTCTAGAATGATATTTTCAAAATCAGACAGTTGCAGTCTTTATTTTTTTCCAAGTTTGAGATAAATTTTTTTGCTCATATACTTGACACAGCAGGGTTGGGAGAAAGCCCAGCATCCAGCTCCCAGAATGGTCCACCAATAACTGGACCTTATATTGACTAAGTTCTTCCAACCAGCTTTGGGCAGGCAGTCTTCAGACCACTCAGTTTAGTAGATAGCTTCCCTGCTTCTGGGATGCTTTGGACTGAGTGTTCTACAGGAAGTGAATAGATGCTCTGTCTGTCCTGCTTCTGTCATGACACATGCTGGTGTTCTCCATGTATGATCACACTGGACCGTTTACATAGAGGCACCCCAGTTTATGGGGCATCTCCTAAGGTTTGTGCACTGGAAGCTTGGTCTCTAGTTTGGTGGTATTGAAACAGTAGACTCTCTAAGGAGTGGGGCCTAGTGGAAAGTGGTGAGATTATGGGGCTTCACTCTTATGAGTGGATTAATGCTATCCTGCAGGAGCAGGTCATATCTACTGTGACTGATTAGCTTTCAAGAGAGGTGGTTGTTATTCAGAGAGGCCATTCCATGTGCTTGGCCCCTTCAATGTGTGGTTATTTCCCTTTTCACTTCTCCACAAAGTAATTTGGCCAGAGGAGTCTTCACCATATGCAAATATCATGCTATTTAAGCTTTCCAACCACCAGAATTGTGAGCCAAACAAACCTCTTTTTATTATAAAGTACCCAGCCTCAGGTATTTTATTATAGTGACATGAGACAGACTAAGACTATCTCTACTCTTGTTTCTCCGAAGAGAAGTGCCTAAGATCTTATGACTAGAAAGCATTAAGGTAGAATTCACAAGCAAGGAATACTTCTTTCCGTGCTATCTTCTATCACAGAACCATGGCAGCTTATGTAGATTTCTTACATAATTCCTCAAATACCCTTTGAACCATCCTCTCTTTTTTGTTTTTCAGTGGTGGGGATTAGTCTCAGGGCCTCCAACATGCTAGACAACTGCTCATCTCTGAGCTACAATCCCAGCTCTAACTCTGAAATTTTTTGACTCACTGATTTCTTGAACTCTTATGACTCTCATTGCCAATTAAGAGAAACCCTATAGTAATTAATAACGATCAACATCATCTTAATACCATTAGCTAAATGCCAATTATTGACTTTTTGGAGCTGTTTTGTATTCTTGAGTATTAAGCTTCCCATTTGTTACAGATACTTGAAAGTAGCTCTTCACTAATTTTTTTCTTCTTAAAACCACCTCCTGGGGAGGAGAGTGAGATACTGTGTCTTATTTATGTTTAAATCCTCAAAAGATAGTAAAGTCAAGTTTTAATATTTTTATTGGTACATTATGACCCTGTATAATAGTGGGATTCATTGTAACATATTTATTGGGTTTATTCTTTCTTTTTTTTTTTTTAGTTAGGTTGGCTAGTGGTTTATTTATCTTGTTAATTTTTTTCAAAAAGCAAGCTTTTGGTTTTGTTGATTTTCTGTATTTTTTAAATTCTTTACTTTGTTAATTTCTGCTCTGATTTTAATAATTTCCTGTCTTTTACTGGCTTTGGGGTTAGATTGTTCCTGTTTTTCAAGGGCTTTGAGGTGTGTAATTAAGTTATATATTGGTGATTTTCTGTTTTTCTTATGTGAGCACTCAGTGCTATAAATTTTCTTCTCAATACTGCCTTCAAAGTGTCCAAGAGGTTTTTATATGTTGTATCTTTATTTTTATTTGTTTCTATAAATTTCTTGATTTCACCTCTTATGTGTTCTATGACCCATTCTTCATTCAGAACTGTGGTGTTCAGTCTCCACATGTTTATGTGGTTTCTCTGGGTCTTCTTATAGATGATTTCTAATTTAATTCCATTATGGTCTGAAAAGACACAGGGAAGAATGCCACATTTTTTGAATTTGCTAGTGCTCATTTTGTGGCCCAGGATGTGATCTATTTTGGAGAAGGTTCCATGAGCAGCTGAGAAAAATGTGAACTCTGCTGTGGTTGGATGAAATATTCTATATGAGTCCAACAAGTCCATTTGATTAATGGTATTCTCTAGTTCTGAGGCATCTTTACTGACCTTTTGTCTAGAAGATTGCATCTAATGGTGTGAGAGGGGTGTTGAAGTCTCCCAGTATTATTGTATTGGGATTTATGTGTGACATAATGTCACAGAGAGTTTGTTTTATGAAAGTAGCTACACCTATGTTTGGGGCATAGATGATGATTGTTTTTATTTCCTCTTGCTGGATTGTTCCTTTTACCAGTAAAAAAAAAAATGACCTTCTTTGTCTCCTCTAATAAGCTTAGGCTTGAAGTCTAACTTGTCTGATATCATAGTTGCTACTCCTGCTTGCCTTCGAGTTCTGTTGGCATGGAAATTTTTGCTTCAGGTCTTACCTTAAGTTTGTTACTATCTTTACTTGTGTGTTTCTTGCAAGCAGCAGATAGATGGGTTCTGTTTTTTAATTCATTTTGTCACTTTATATCTTTTTATTGGAGAGTTGAGGTCATTTACATTCAGTGTGATTATTGAGAGATGATTTTTAATTCCTAACATGTTAAGATTTTATTTCAGTTTGAAATACTGTTTGTTCTTTGCTTAGTTGTCTGCTGGGCGGAAATTCTTGCTTATCTGGTTCTGGCATGTATTACTAATTTCTTTTTTGCAGCTAATCTCTGAGTATTTTCTTTAGTGCTTGTTTTGAAGACATAAATTCCTTTAACTTCTGTTTGTCATTGAAGCTTTTTATTTCCCTATCCAATTTAAAAGATAGTTTTGCTGGGTAGGAAATTTTTGGCTGGAAGTTGTTTTCTTTCAGAATTTGGAATATGTTACTCCAGGCTGTTCTGGCTTTCATGACTTGGTTTGGGAAGTCTGGAGTGATCCTAATTGGTTTGCCTCTAAATGTCACTTAACCTTTTGTTGTCGTTGCCTTTAAGATTCTCTCCTTGGCTTCTACATTGGTCATTTTGACTGTTATGTGGCATGGCGAACCTTCTCTCTGATCTTGTCTAACAGGAGTTCTATATGTTTCTTGAACCTGTGTATCGATCTCTTGCTCTATGTTTGGAAAATTTTCTGTATTACTTCTTTGAAGAGATTGTTGATTCCTTTGGTTTCACTTTCTTTTCCCTCCTCTATGCCAATTATTCTTAGGTTAGCTCTCTTAAGATTGCCCATATTTCTTCAATATCCAATTCCTGTTGTCGAATTTTTTTTCTTTTTCTTTCTTTTTTGGGGGGGTGTCTGGTGATAGACCCCAGGGACATTCGACCTCCGAGCTACAGCCCCTTCCCTATTTTTTTCCCTTATTTTGAAACCAGATCTCACTGAGTTGCAGAGGGCTTCGCTAAGTAGCTGAGGCTCTCCATGAACCATGATCCTCCGGTCTCAGCCTCCCAAATGCTGGGATTACAAGCATGCACCACCATGCCTGGCTTTGAATCGTTTTTTTTTTATGTTATAAACTATGTGTTCATTTTTGGAGTGATCATCTTCTAGGAGCGAGATTCTATTTTCCATGTGGTCTAATCATTTGTTTATAGTTTGAAATGATGCCTTTACTTCAATGATCACATCCTTTATTTCTTTCAGATTCTCTAAATTCTTTTCTGAAAATCCTGTATTATTTCTACAGTTACAGTCCTGATTTGATCTTCTGGAGATCTCTGCATTTCTGTGTTATCAGGTTCTGTTATTGTGGGGTTGTGAAAGCTCATTGCTCCATTGTTGTTCTTCCTTTCCATAATTTCAGAAGTTTGTACCTGTTGCTTTTGGTGGATTTCTCTCAGTCTCTAGGTGTTAGCTGGTATATTCAAGGGCAAGTTGCATTGTATTCAACAGTGAAGACTGAGTAAGGAGGGAAGTGAAGGAGTAAATGGAAGAATAGGGTAAGGTCTCAGATAGGGTCAAATAGTATTAGTATATGAGTTTGGTAAGGTAGTATATGCTAGAGATTAGAGATAGTACAAATGTAGTAGTATTTTAGTAGCTGATGTAGAGTTTCTGGTATAGTTATATGAAGTGGATTTAATACAAGGCAAGGGAATGATAAAAAGAAGAGAAAAGATAAAAAAAAAGATAGGAGAGAGTAGGTATGTACAAGGGAAGAAGCTTGGGAGAGGATTTGGGAAGAGGGTTAAAAAAAGTAAACAAAATAAAAAAAAAAACCACAAAAAACCCACAAATCCCCCCAAAAAGAAAAAAAAAAAACAGGTATAGTGTCACAAAAAAGAACAAAAATCCAAACAATCCTAATAATGAATTAATGCAATTCTGCAAATAAATGACTATTTAGCAGTCTCTCTCTGTGTAGATACAAAGTGCCTCCTGCACCTTTCCCTCTGTAAGTCTGTTTCTCTGAGTCTTCTCAGTCTATGCAGATGGTCCATATCAATAGGGCTCGATTTGATATCAAGTGTAGGGCACCCTCCACACTTTCCACTATTTTGGAGTCTAGGTCTCTCCCTGCCTCTGTTGGTGGCATTATATCTGAGACAAAACTCAATGTAGAAGTCTCTGTTCTCCACAGCTAGGGCTGGGCTAGTCTGACTTCTCCCAGTTCACCACAATTGGGATGTCTGTGGTGTTCCCAGAGATCCTACTCATTGGGTTTAGTGTTAAGTGTAAGACTCCCTCCACAATTTCCACTAATCAGAGCATGAATTTGTCTGAGCTTCTGATATGATCAACAGCAGATCCCACTCCCACCTTTTCTGGGCTCTTCTCCAGATCACTATGACTTCACTTATCGTGCTCTGGATCTCTGGAGGATGTGGTAGTCTCAGCCACCACCACTCCTTCCCTGGGTTGTATAGCAAAGTCTCAGACCCACAGAGTTAGTTAGTCAAGGCTGCACAAGACACTGAAGGTGCTGGATGGGGTGTTTTCCCTCGGGAAACCGAGAGTAGGATGTGGTAATCTCTGCCACCAATACTCCTTCATGGGTAGATTTCAGACTCAGGGAGTTTATCCAAGCTTTGTGGGACCCTGGGGGTGCAGAGCTGGGAGTTCTCCTGTAGGGGCCGCTATTTCATGATTGTGGTGTGTGCTAGGCTGGAGCTCTTGTGGGCGTGGTGAATTAGCCACCTTGCTGGCAATATGGCATTGATGCCACACCCTCGGCCGTGAGACTATCAGATTTCTTTTCTGGTTTTGAGCTCCACTCTGAATCTCTGGAGGGTGTGATGGCATGGCCACTGGGAATTCTAGCCGGTCTTTGCACTGAAAGAACTGCTGAATTACAACTGACTGGACTACAACTGGTCACTTCAGCTTCTTATTTTCATCCTTGGAATCTAGTTCTGTGAGGCAAGATGGCGTCAGCGTGGCAGCTGCCGCTGCACACACAGCAGGCAGGTTTCTTTTCTACTCTCTGGTTGTTCTTCTAGCCTTCTTTTTCTCTGTCCCTTGTATTTATAGCTTTTATTTCTCTATTGATAGTATTTTCTGGCTCTGTAAGGCATTATTATTGAAGCTATGGAGATCGAGTGTCAGCAGTATTCATAGATGCTGCTTCACTCGGTTGCCATCTTCCCTATCCTCCATATAATTGTTATTAACCAGATTGCAATGAGATCAAAATCATCTATTCACCCACCATTCTGGATAAACTAGGGCTTATGTTACTCAGCATCAATTTGTGTGGTCTTAGGTTTATGCAACTTTCCTGTTAGAGATAGGTACTCAAATTTTATTTTCTTCCTGATTCTCTGGTCTGTGAGGATTTTGTATTTATCTGATAAATAAAATAAAGATTTCACTCATAAGGAAAAAACAAAACCTGATTCATTTGGATAGATAATTTGTACCTATCTAAATTAATTATCTAAATTAAAATTTGGTAATTATCTAAATAAAAACCTCCCGTCATGGTAAGGCATGGCAGGAGGTTTGATTTAAAAAGATTTTTGACAGAAGGATCAGCCATACATAAGATTGTGACGATGTAGAGGATATGTTTAGCATTTCATGCCTTAATTCTCTGGGCACTCTCTGCCCCTTGGTATGCTCCTCCTATGCCATGATGTTCTCAGAAGTCACGGATGTCTACACTGAAAGAAACACCTGAGTAACACATAATACTTTGATGCTGTGTAGGGTAATATCTTGCCCATACCAAAGACACATGTGTTTTAAAACAAGAACTCAAGAGTATGATTCACAAATCATGGGATTTCAAATAATAGATCATTAGGGTGAGGTCAATATTAGAGAGCCTTGCTTCAGTGAGAATGTATTTAATCATAAGTGAATAAAGCAAACATCAAAAAAGTCAGTCACTAAGCCAAACATGAGAAGTGGGGAGGGGGGAATGAATGGGGTAGAAATGGGGTAAGGGCTAATTGGGTGATGTGTGCATATACGCCTTTACCATCATGTACTCCATTAAGATGTTTGACTACAATGCACCAATAAAAAATTAAATTAAAAAAATCCAAGTTCAAATCTTTTGGTATGATAATGGTTTTTTTTTTTTTAAAAAAACTCATATTAAAAGTCTTTGCATTCGTTTTCCATTGCTGTGACAAAAACCTGAGAAAACCAACTTAGAGGAAGAAATATTAACTTGGGCTCATGCTTTGGGAGGTTTTAGACTGTGGTCACTTGACTCCATGTTTCTGGGTCTGTGGCGAGGCAAAGAGATCATGGAGCCCACTCAGAACAATGCTGTTCATCTCCTCATTTCTGAGAAGCAGAAGGGAGTCAGAGACAGGGACATGATGTACCTCTCCAGGACACACCACCAGTGACCTACTTCCTCCAACTAGGCTAGGCCCCACCTCCTAAAGTTTCTACCACCTCCCAGTAGTGCCACCAGCTGGGGTCAAATCTTTAATACATGAGGCTTTGGGGGATATTCCAGATCTAAATTATAACATTTCTGTTTTTATTATTTGTGCAGCTAGCAACTGGGAACAAGTACCTTGAGCTACTAGAGGAAAGAAAATAGCTTTGAAGACTGTTTCATCTTTGCAAGCTTGCTTGCATTATTGTGAAAAATTTGATGATAGGAAAATAGCAATAAAACCATTTAATTTTATTTCTTCCAGAAATTGGTTCTCTTTGGAACACTTTCAGATGTAAATTTTAAATTAAAAACAGTACAGAGAGTGCATTTGGAAAGGCCACAGCATCTCTGTGGAAGCGTACTAAATACTTACTTTGTCTGACACTATTCTGAACACATTCTACTTTCAAATCATGACCCTACTAGTAGGCACACTTTATCATTACCACCTGTGTTATGGGTGATGAAGTCAAGGTCATAGCAAACAAAAGCTGGAGCTGGGACTTGAACCCACACTGTATAACGGCTGGTGTCTTAGCCTGTCACCAGATTGCCTCATCAGCCATGCCTAGTCCACCTCTGCTGTTCTCCAAGGAGGTCCCATTGTAGGAGTGGGGGCTGTGCAAGGAAGAAGGAAGATGTCATGTCCAATATGCTAATATAGCTCTCTTTTGTTTTCCAGGTTTGGGAGGTGCCCTAGGTTACATTTTGGGTGCCATAGACTGGGCCCATCTGAAACTGGGAAGAGTGCTGGGCACAGAATTCCAGGTCATGTTCTTCTTTTCTGCGTTGGTGCTCACTTTGTGCTTTATCATCCATCTGTGCAGTATCCCTGAAACCCCACTTAGAGATGTTGCCAAAGACATTCCCCCACAGCAAGCCCCTAAGAACCCTCCATCGTCATCAGATGGAATGTATGAGTACGGTTCCATCGAGAAAGTTAAAAATGGTTTCATAGACCCAGAGTTGGCAATACATGGAGGAAGAAGCAAAAATCCCAATGAACAGGTAACAATACAAATTATTTTTTCTTTACTTGGGAAATATATTTTTTTGCTCTTGCTTTTTTTTTTTAAAAAAATCTTTGTTTTCTTTGCTTGTTTGAAGTGAAGTGTTTTGTGAAGTCTAATTAAATTTTCAAAACTCCAATAGCTACTATCCCTCGGAATTAAAAAATCTCTACCTCAAAGAAAAATGTGTTGTATTTTCCTCTTGTCCTTTTGTCTCTTACTATTTTCCGAGCATCAAACCAGGAAAGATGATGCCAACTCTGAAAGGTTAAACCATACAATAAGCCTGGAACCATCCTCAGGCCACGAGAAAATATCCTCTTAGATTAGGATTGTAAATTATAAATTTGTTCCTCCAAGTGGCAGTATCCTTGAGTTGGTGACTGAATTGGGAATATAGATTTTGTGTGTCATGAGTTGACTGAATATTTCTTTTACTCTATTTCCAGTTAACTGATCAGTATATTTATTAATTTAAAATTCTAACAAAAACTCAACCAAATGCCAGAGAAATGGGATAGGGTTCAGATGAAATAATCAGAGAAGATATTAGAACTATGCTTACCAAAATAGAAGCTACTAAACCCATGGCACTAGCTAAATTAAAATAAAATAAAATTTAGCTCCTTAGTTGTATAACTACATCTTGAAAGTTCAAAAGTGCCATGGTGCTGGTAGCTAATACTTAAGGCAGTGCCGGTGTACAGCCTAGCATAACTATAAAATGTTTCACTGGACAGCATCAGTGCAATGATTTCTTCTTTCTTCAAACTGAGTCTAAATACTCACTCCTTAGTTTACTTGCCCATTTTAATTAGGTTACTTGTTTCCTTAGTGCTGAGTTTCTTGAGTTCTCTGTGTATTTTAGATACTCGTCCTCTATCAAAGGAATAGTTGCAAAAATTTTCTCCCATTCTGTCCTCAGTTGAGGTTCTTGATAGTTTCCTTTACAGTACTGAAGCTCTTTAGTTTAATGCAATCCCAGGTATTGATCCACCTTTTAGTTTCTTGTGCCTTTAGGGTCTGTTGAGAAAGTATTTACCTGTGCCTATGTGTTATAGTGTTGGACCTATGCCCTCTTCAAGGTGCAGTAAGGTCTCTGGTCCGATTTCCAAGTCTTTGATCCATTGTGAATTGTTTCTTGCTCAGGGTGAGAAAGTGGGATTTATTCCCATTTTTTTGTATATGGTTAACTAGTTTTGCCATTTGCTGAATGCTTTTGGCCCCTTTGTCAAAAATCAATTGGCTGTAAGTGTGCGGATTTGTTTCTGAATCTTCTATTCTGCTCCATTGGTCTATGTGTCTGTTTTTGTGCCAGTACCATGCACTTTTTTTTTATTACTATAGCTTTGTAGTATAGTTTAAAGTCAGGTATTGTCATGCATCCTGCATGGTTCTTGTTGCTGAGACCTACTTTGGCTATTCTGGTTTTTTTTGTTCTTCCAGATGAATTTAAGGACTGATTTCTCTATTTCTGTGAGGAATGATCTTGGTAATTTAATGGGTATTGCATTGAATCTGTAGATCACTTTTGGAAGAATGGCCATCTTGATGATATTTATTCTGCCTATCCATGAACATGGAAGATTTTTCCATCTTCTAAGATTTTCTTTGATTTATTTTTTCAATGTTTTATAATTTTTTTGTAGAGATCTTTTACCTCCTTGGTTAGACTTACTTCAAAGTATTTCATTTTTTTTGTGGGATATTCTGAATGGAATTGTTTTTTGAATTTCTTTTTCAGTGATTTATGGTTGGAATACAGGAAAGCTTATGATTTTTTAAGACTGATTTTGTATCCAGCCACTTTGCTGAAATTGTTGATCAGTTCTGTAAGCTTTATGGTTGAGTTTGTTGGGTCTTCTAAGTATAATATGTCATCTGCAAATAGTGATCGTTTTAGTTCTTCTTTTCCAATTTGTATTTTTTGAAGAAATTTAAATGACCAATAAATGTATGAAAAAATGCTCAACATAATTGGCAATCAGAAAGATACAAATCAAAACTACCCTGAGATTTCACCTAACTCCAACTAGAATGGTAATCATTCACAACACAAACAACAAATGCTGGCAAGGATGTGGAGAAGTGGGAACTTTAATACATTGTTGGCAAGATTGCAAATTAGTGCAACCACTTTGGAAAACAGTATGGATAATCCTCAGAAGAATGGGAATGAACCTACTATATGATCCAGCTTCTGGGTATCTACCAAAAAGAATGGAAACTACCAAACTAATGCATGTATATCTATGTTCATAGCTGCACAATTCACCATTGCCAAACTATGGAACCAGCCAAGATGTCCATCAACAGATGAATGGATTACAAAACTATGGAATATGTACACAATGGAATTTTACTCAGCCATAAAAAAGAACAAAATTACATCATTTACATGGAAATGAGTGGAACTGCAGAACATTATGCTAAATGAGATTAGTCAGTAATAAAAAGTAAGATATTGGATGCTCTCCTTAATATGTGGAAGCTAGGGAGAAAGTGGGTCATAGGAGAAAGCAGACAACGAAGCAGAAACCATAGATGAGCAAATAAGGCAACCTGAGGCGAATGGGAGGGGGTAAGGGAGAAATTTCCTAATGTACATGATGTACATTCTCAAACATATCAAAGTCAATAACTAAGCCAAACATGAGAAGGAGGGAGGGGAAGGGATTGGGGTAGGAATTGGGGAAGGGCTAAAAGAGTGATGTGTATTACTCTACCATCTCAGACTCCATTAAGAAGTATGACTACAATGCACCAATAAAAATATTCAAAAAATAAGTAAAAATATTGACTCCTTAGGGATATGGTACAAAAGACTCACTCATTGGCAAAGAGGTTGCAGAAGACCAGAGTTCAAATCTTGTTTCCTTCATTTGACTGATTTGTGTTATTCATTCAACAAATAACAAGCACTGGTTGTAGGACAGCCTGAAGATCAGGAACATGTGTGTGTTCAATTCTGGCTCTGCCACCTCTAGAATGTATGACCATGTACATCTATATATCTATAAAATCAGAAAGTAATTCCATCTACCTGTAGGGGTATTGTACAGGTTACATGAGATAATCCATGTGGAGTTTCTTACAGTGGTTCTCACCACATTGTAAGGCAGTAGGTTTAGATGCTCTTATTATGAGCCTGAAAGAATGCTTACTGCTCTAACCACAGAGAACACAATCTATGTTCTGATCTCTGCTCTACTCTATGCAGTTTTAAGAAAGTTTCAGCTAGGCCAGTGGGGATTCCTCCAGCCAAAGTTGGCCCATAGAGGAGTCTTAAGTACTGGTACTAGTACCTTCCGTCTTGCTTAGTCACTGGTAGCAAAGAGTAGCTCTGGCAGGAATGGGTGGTGGGTCTGGAGACACAGCTGTTGGGGCTGTCAGTCAACTATGCTTTATCTATCAGGGAATCTAAATGGCACATTTTCATGGTGCCCACCAGTGACACAACAATTCCTATTGGTTTATAAGAGAGGGAGATAATTGTGCCTCAGCAGACAGAGCAAGACTTCTTAGAGAAATCACCTTTGATTTGTACCTTAAGTAATGGTTAAGTTTTGAATAGGTAGAATTTTGGAGAATGAATATTCCTGGAGGAGAGACGCACATCAATAAAGCCATAGAGATAAAAACAACAATAGCAACAACAATAAAAAACAAATCTGAAGTATGTTTGAATAAAGTAGAGGTGGTAATAGCAGTGGTAGCTATGTTTATATCAGATAAAATAGGCTTTCAGTCAAACACTTTAAAAACCAGGGGAAAGAAGGTCATTATGTAACGGTAAAAGGATCAATTCGCTAAGAATAAGTGAATTATAAGTGAATAAGAGAAAGTTATAAGGCATTGAAGGAAAAAATGAAGACACTAATAAACAGAAAGATATTTCATGTTTATAGAATGAAAGAATTAATATCATTAAAGTGTTTGTATTACCCAATGCGATGTACAGATCCAGTGTAATCCCTATCAAAATTCCAATTACATGTTTTATTCACAGAAATAGAAGACAATTCTGAAACCTATATGAAAACTTCAAATGACCTAGGATAGTCAAAGCAATTTTAAATAATAAAAGAACAAAGCCAGAAACATCATATTAGCTTACTTTGAAATCTACTACAAAGTTATAGTCATCAACACAGCATGGTACTAGCATAAAATTCAACACAGTCCAATCGGATAGAATAGAGATCCTAGAAATTAATTTTTACATTTATGGTTAATTGATCTTTGACAGAGATGCCAAAAACCCTCAATGGGGAAGATTTCTTCAATGACTAGTACTGGGAAAACTAGATAACCACATGTGGAAGAAAGAAATTAGCTTCTCATCTCACACTATTATACAAAAATCAGCTCAACATGACTAAAGACGTAAACACAAAAGCTGAGACCATAAATCAACCAGGAGAAAACATAGGGGAAAAATTCCTTAACATTAGTCTGGGCAAATATTTTTGTTATCATCCCAAAGTACAGATAACAAAAATAAAAATAGATAATTACATCAAACATAAAAGTTTTCACACAGCAAAGAAAACAACCAAAAGAGTGAGCAAATAAACTGTGGAATGGGGACTATATTTGCACATTGTACAGCTGACAAGGTGTTCATATCCAAAACATATAAGGATCAAGACTCAATAGCAACAAACAAAGTAATTTAAAAATGGGCAAAATACCTTAAGAGATATTTCTCAGAAGAAGTCATAAGAATGGCTAACAGATATACTAAAAATTAATATTACTAATTATTAGATAAATATAGGGTAAAACCTCAGAAAAATATCTTGTTATGCCTGTTAAAATGACTATTGTCAAAATGAACAAAGATAACAAATGTTGAATTATATATAAAGAAAAGAAAACTATTGTACCTGTTGATGAGAATATAAATTGGTACAACCATCGTGAAAAATAATAGTCAGGCGTGGTTGTGCACACTTGTAAGCCCAGCATTTGGGAGGTAGAGACTGGAGAATTGCAGTTCACAAACAGCTTCAGCTACTTAGGGAGGCCCTTCACAACTCAGTGAGACCCTGTTTCAAAAAATAAAAAGGCAATAGGACTGGATGTGTAGCTTGGAGGTACAATGATTCTGGGTTCCATCCCTAGTACCACCAAAAAAAAAAAAAGGAATTTATTTAGAAATTTAAGAAGAGAACTATCATATTATCTATCAATCTGCTACCATGTTTATGTATCCAAAAGATATGAAATCAGTATGTCAAAAAAACACTCTTATTCCTGTGTTTGCTGCAACACTGTCCACAATAATCAAGAAATGAAATCAATCTGAGCATCTATCATAAGATAATTGGGTAAGGAAAAGGTTGTATGTATACACAATGGAAAACTATTCAGCCTTAGAAAAGGAATTTCAATCATTCATGACAAGATGGATGAAACTGAATTATATTATGTGAAATGAAATAAGTCAGGCACAGAATGACAGAGATTGCATAATCTTGCTTATATTGTGGAGGCAAAAAATTTGAATTTGTAAGTTCAGAGAATAAAATGGTGCTTACCAGAGGCTGGGAGAAGGGAGAAATGGAAAGATGTTGGTAAAAATATAAATAAATAAAAGCAAAAAATTTTAGTCAGACAGAAGTAGTAAGTTCAGGAAATCGATTTAAAATTTTTTTTTCATTATTTTGGTACTGGAGATTGGACCCAGGGGCATTCTACCTTCAGACCTATTTCACCCCTAGTCCTATTCTGTTTTTATTTTAAAACAAGGTTTTACTAAGTTGATGAGAGTCTCACTACCTGCTGAGGCTATCCTTGAACCTGTGATCCTCTTACTCAACCTCCCAAGTACTGGGATTACAAGTGTGTACTACCACAATTGGTTTTCAAGAAATCCATTATATAGTTAATAGTAACATATTGAATACTTGAAAATGTCTGAGAGATTTCATTTTCACCACAAAATAATATGAAATGATACATAAGTTAAATAGATTGATTTAGCTATTCCTCATGTATACATATATTAAAACATCAAGCAGAAAAGTTCCCTGTTATTCATAAATTCTCTGTTATTTTTGTCATGTTGACAGTCATTCTAACAAGTGTGATGTGTTATCTTGCTGTGGTTTTAATTTGCATTTCTTCAAATACATATGACTTTTACTTGCCAATTAAAAATAATAAAGAAAAGAGAATCAAGTGGATAGCTATAAAGCTCAAGAGGAGAGTGGTCAGTTGAGGGTGAGATAGGCTGAGGACTGGGTCAATCCTCAGATTTGGCAAATAGGTAGTAATGTGAAAACTTTAAGTTTCAGGAGTTTTGTAGTTTGGAAGACTAGTAGCAAAGGTTTTGAGAAAATAACTCAGTAAAAAAAATTAGTGAATATAATAGAGATAAAAATTGCTAGGGATGACCATAAGTATTGGTTAGTGAATGGAGCAAGGTCTTTGGAGAGTCAAATACGAGTCTCAATCATGGGTCTCAAATGAGTTAAGGTATAGAAGACACCAAATAATAATGGTTTCTAAGATATTAGTTCACTTCTCTCTCCTTTAAAAGTTCAAATGGATGATGCTGAGGTGATCTAAAATTCTACAAAGATCCGGTACCCCTTCTAATTTGTTGCTCTGCATCTTGAACATGGAACTTTTAGTTTTGAGGTCTAGGATGGCTTCTTCAGTTATTACTGTTATGTCTATATTTCTTTTAGAAGGAAGGAAAGAAAGGAAGGAAGGCAGGGAGGAAGGAAGGAATAAAGAAAGGAAGGATCCTCCTTCTTTTTATGGATACAACTCAAGAGTTGCAAATATTACTTCTGGGTACTTACTTGGATAATTGACCACAACTTAGTAATACAGCCACATGAAGCTACAAATAGATGGTGAATATTGCCTGGAATAGGAAGTCATCAGCCCAATTGAAACTTCTATTCTTTATAAGAAAGGGAGGGGAGAGTCGCTGACAACTCACTGGCTCCACATCCTGGCAGCTATACCTTTGGTATATTAACCCACTAAGCTCAGTTTGTTTGTCCATAAATTGAAGACAATTGTTACACCCCTTATAGAGGATTTCTAATAATTAAATGCAATATTAAATGTGAAAAAACTTATCCTGGTGACTTCCAAATAGTAGTTTTTACCTAACTCTACTTTCTTCCTTTAAAGCATCACATATGTAAAATAAAATCTAGGTAAGATAAGATTTATTGCTAGGGCAGAAAGAATTTAGAGAGTATACTTTCAGAAATTAAAAATAATAAACTAGGGATGATGGTGCACAACTGTAATCCTAAACTTAGGAATGGAGACAAGAGGATTGCAGATTTGAGGCCAGCTTTAGCAATTTAGTGAGACCCTCAGCGACTTAGCAAGACCCTGCTTCAAAACAACAAAAAAAGGGCTGAGGTTGTAGCTCAGAGGTAGAATGTTTCCGTGTTTAAAACTGTGCCAAAGGAGCCAGGCATGGTGGCGCACACTTGTAATCCCCGTGCTTGGGAGGCTGAGACAGTGGGATCATGCAGGTTCGAAGCCAGCCTCAGCTGCCTTAAGAGACCCTGTTTCCAAATTTTAAAAAGTATAAAATAGGTCTGGGAGTGTAGCCTGGAGGTAGAAGGGTTTCCAGGAACCCCAGTACCACCAAAAAAAAAAAAAAAAGAAAAAAGCAACAAAAAATTACAAAATAATAAAAAAAACTAATTTTAAAATACCAAATATTTAAAAATGAATGCAGTTTTATTATATTCAGGCTTCCCTTTTATGAATTCCTAGGGTAGACTTACCCATTTTTGAAGAAATCTACAACTCCTCCACTGTGGGCGTTCCTTCATTTGACCCTGGTATTTTGATATTCAGTCCTCTCTTGGAGCCTTTTCACCAGACATACCTGCTTGATAATTTGTCTCCATCTTCCCTACTTGATGGTGAGGGAATTCCCTGGCAGATGTGACCTCTGTTCCCCTCCAAACCCTGACATTTATCTCAGTGGCTGGCATGCAGGAATCTAGCAACAGTAGTCTATTGTAGTTTGTTGAATTAATGCATTAGAAACAGTTATGTGAAATATGGCTGTTGCTGGAATTTTGGGGTGAATAACAAGAATTATCAGAAAGAGTTAGACTGTGTGGTTTATTCATTCATTTATTCACTCATTCTGACCTTCATTCATTCAATAACTCTTAACTGCCAGTACTAGGTCCAGGCCAAGCACCAGGAAACTGCAGCGATGAAGACTGTGCCTGCCCCATTGAGCTATTATCTAGCAAAGTATGACCCTGTGTTGCTTTACTTCCTCAATGAATGTTGAATTTTAAATAATTTTAAATTCACAAAAAAGCTGCAGAGATAGTATAAAGAGATTCTGTTCTATACATTACCAGCTTCCTCCTAATGTATTGTCTTCCTATATATTTGTCAAAACTAAAAAAAAAAAAAAAATTCCCTTTGGTCTGATACTATTAAATGAACAGCTGACTTACCTGGATTTCATCAGTTTTCTCACTAACATTCTTTTTTCTATTCCAGGATCCAATCTATGACACCACACTGCACTTAGCTAAGCAGTCTATAAAACAAGAAACCTTTTTTTAATGGTATTTTAAGAAAATAATTCTTGCTGCTTATAGTGAGTAGAGAACCGTATTTCCATTTATTCAGTTATATCTGTGAACAAAAGCAATAAATCTTAGCTTCAGGTTACAAAAGTCTGTAAATTCTTTTCTCAGGGTAAAGTTTTCCCTCCAGTATTGCTGGCTCTAATCATTGTCTTGTCATTTTTTTCTAAATTAACAGAGAAGTAAACCTCAACATTGCTTGTGTGTAGATTGGCAAAATGCTTACTGAAGCAGAGTTGGCGGAGAGGAGGCCTCACTCTGAACACGACTGCCTTACAGTTCATTTTCTGAAACAAAAACTGAGTTCTGTTTCCACCATGCCATCAGATAAGGATATAAAGGAAGAGAATAATCTATTAATCTGATCCCAAATCTTAAGGAATAATGAAGAATCGTTGTGAGGAAGCCTTTGCTCTATCGTGGCCACACAGCAAACAGAGAAAATAGGAGCATTCCTGTCTCCTGAGACCTGGGCCAACCACCTTTCCCTACAACACACTACCTGGGAGAGAGCACTATAGCCGTCCTTGTCTATCCTTTGCTAAACAATCAGATCTCTAAGATTATTAGTTAGACGGGAACCCCATAACCCGGTGCAGTATTGTGTAAGGCAAGAGGGAAATCATGGAATGACCACATCACAGAACCTTTGAGATTATTATAATGTGTGTGCCTTTTAAGATTTCTGTAAAATATAACCTAGTGGACAAAATATGCATACCTAAAATATACTCCATTTTGGGAAAAAGCTATACACATATGGAGAAAATATGGACAGGAAATATACCAAAAATGTTTACTGACATTTTTTCTAAGTGATAGGCTAACGGCTGGTTTTGATTTCTCCTTTATAAACCCTGCAAAATATATCCAAAATTTCTGTAATGAAAATAAAAAACAAAAAAAATAATGAAAATAAAGAAAATAATGATATGGCTTAAGGAATAAAACAAAGTAAGTTTTATTAATGATATGTATTACTCTGATTATATTTTCTTCTTTCTTTCTTTCTTTCTTTTTTCTTTCTTTCTTCCTATCTTTCTGTCTTTCTTTCTTCATAGTACTAGAAAAGTGTTATACCACTGAGCAACATCCAGACCTTTTAAAATTTTATTTTGAGACAGGCTCTAAGTTGCCCAGGCTGGTCTCAGCTGTGTGTGTGTGTATGTGTGTGAGTGTGTGTTTGTGTGTGTGTGTGTTTTATACTGGAGATTGAATTTAGGGGAATTCTACCTCTAAGCTACACCCTCACCCTTTTTTATTTTTTATTTAGAAACAGGGTCTCACTAGATTGCTGCGAGTCTCACTACTTGCGGATGCTGTCCTTTAACCTGTGATCCTTCTGCCTCAGCCTCCCAAATACTGGGATTGTAAGATGGCAGGTGTGTGCCACCATGCCCCACTGGTTATCTGCCCTTCTGATAGATGGAGACTCCCTCTGAAAAAGTCACCTAGCATGTGAGATATGCCCACTAAGAAGTTTTTTCTAAAATTAGACAAATCAAGGGAGTAGAAATCTTTTGAAAGACATGAAACTATCCACCTTAGTAATTAAGTAATGCATCATTGGGAAAATGTTAAAGGACACAAAATTTCAGCCAGACAGAAAGAATAAGTCCAAAGCTTTCTATTACATAAAATAGTGGCTATATTTAGTTTATATTTAACGAATTTTATAATCAAAAATTGCTCCGAGAGAGGTCTTAAGTGCTCTTACCACAAATAAGTGGGAAATGGGTGAGTTACGCACATGCTAATTAGCCTCATTTAGCTATTCCACAATGTATATTTCAAGACATCACATTATGTATCATCAATATGTGTAGCTTATGCTAATTAAAAGTAAAAAAATAAGAAAATATGCAACAAACTTTCTAGTGTGTGCCACGTATACAGGCTCTGTGTGGTTCTGTCATTTGGTTTAAAAATAAAGAAGCAGAGCTGTCTCTTAGGCTCAAAGCCAGGCATGCTGCATTTCTCTTCCTAATGCGCATCTTGGGAGGTCTCTAGCTAAGCAGTGGGTGGCTGCACCCTGTCAGGTCAGCTCCAGGGCCAGGGCTGTGCTGGTTTCTCCAAGTTATTGCTTTCCAAAGTGAGGGTGGCTGTGCAATTTGAGAACTGAGATTTTTCTTTTTAATGACAAGAGGTCTGAATTATTTTTCAGTGTTCATCCTGGAATCATAAAATCATCTCCAATTCCTCCATGCCAAAAAATATTGCTCTTGTCAACATTTTATGAATAGTCTTCTTTTGGGGATACTTTAGTGGAGTGCTTTATCCCCCAATAACTCAGCATCTTGTTCACTTATAAATCCACCTCCCTCCAGTCTCCAGTTGACCGTGATGCTGAGTACATGCAGTGAAACAAACCGCAGCGGTTCAGAAACACTGAAAGGGCTTTTCCAAGGGAATTGATGAGTCAGGGATAAAATGCCTGCTGAATTTTCATTCTGAGTTAAAATTCCCAAAGGAGCTCTGAATATGTACATCACCAGCTTTTACAGAAATACTAGGCACAATCTGAAAGCTCGTTTTTATTTGTGGAAGAAAGGAAAATTAGGGTAACAAAGAAGGCTAAAAGTTATGTATAAGGCAGAAAGCATAAGTTGATAGTTGGAATGAGGCTGAATGCTTGCCTGACAGATTCACTTTCCCAACTGTACATTTTGGGAAAGAGGGGGAAGAAAATTACTTGATTTGAAAGCATGAAAACCAGACTGTTGTTCCCTGGGCCTTGACTAGCTGTTTCTTCCTGTGTTTGGGAGAAAAGTGGTAATTCTGCACTACATTTCTGTTACAGTCACCCCTTATTTTGACAGGTACCAGGTTCAACATGCAGAAGACAGTTCTCCTAATTGCAGGGAAATGTCTTTATTTTTCAATGCTGATTAAGTATAAGAAAAATAGCACAGTTAAATACTATACGATAAATGAATTTTAAAATATCAATGTACACAATCTAAAATGAGTATATCTAATCTTCTACAATGAAGAAGCAAAGAGAATCATCATATGAGGTAAAGAGTTATAAAACCATATGCTATTATAACTAAAATATAAAAATCTCAGGAGATTACTTGATAAATAAATTAGCTAGGACTCAATTTCATTATGTCAAGATTCTTGGTGTGTGTGTGTGTGTGTGTGTGTGTGTGTGTGTGTGTGTGTGTTACTAGAGATTAAGTTCCAGGGACATTCTACCTCTTACCTATACCTATAGCCCTATTTTTAATTTTTAAAATTTTAAAATAGGGTCTCACTAAGTTGTCTAGGGCCTCACTAAATCGCTGAAGTTGGCCTCAAACCTGTAAACCTATTTTCACAGCTTCCCAAGACTGAGATTACAAGCATATGCTACCATACCTGGCTGTTAAGATTCTTAATAAATAAAGATCTGACAAGAACGACCCATTATCTCATCATAGCTGATGTTTGTAGTCTTGTGTTATAAGGCAGCTAACTCCTTAATATTTCTGAGGTTCCTTTCTTCTTTTAAATGAGAAAATGTTAAAAGTTATTTCATTCTTTGTATTTCAGAACAGTTGTGGCAAGTTTTAAGTTTCTCAATCTTTTTAGTTTTCTGAAACTCCCAAATAATTGTAGCTCTTGTTTTAACATAAGCAAAATCTAAGTTGAAGAATTTTGAGCATGTATATTCATCATTAACACATGCATCTGTGTTTAGACTGTTCTATATTGCTCATACTTTGACCCAGGGTAAAGCTCATTTACATGTGTCCACTTTTGGCAGGATTCAGAGAAATAACCCTGCAGCAGGCACCTGGCCAAAAGTAAGAAGCTGACTGATTGCCTGTATTAGTTTTCTATTGTTGAGAGAAATTACTATAGACTTAGCAGCTTACAACAGCATTCATTAATCTCACAGCCCTGTAGGTCAGGAGTCTGGGTGGGCTCCACTGGGCTCTGCTAAGGTCTTTCAAGGTTGAAATCAAGATGTCAACAGAGCTGTGTTCTCATCTGCTCTTTGAGCTTCTCGTGGTATAGGACTGGTTCCTGTTTTCTTGCTGATTATTGGCCAGTGGTTGCTCTCAGCCCTTCAGGACCACTTTAACGTCCTCACCATATGGCTCCTTCTATCTTCAAAGCCAGCGACTTGGGCTTTTAACCACTCTGACTCCTGCTACCAGCTAGAGAACATGCTTGCTTACAAAGTGCTTAAGTGACTCAACTAGGTGACCTGGATAGTCTGTCTTTGATTAACTCAACTCAAGGTCAACTGATTAGTAACCTTACTTATATCTCTAAAATTCATTTGGCATGTAATGGGCCTTAATCATAGGGGCATGTCAGGGATCTGTCCTTGACTATAAAGTCTGTCTTAGATTTGATCTACCATGCTTTCAGAGTCAAGAAATGTAAGAGTTATAATCATCCGTGGAACTTTGTCCTCAAACAGCAGCATAATTCAAAGATAGATTGCTAGATATCTCTTACATCTTGGCCTAACGCTGTTCACACTTTCTTTGGTCACAAAAGCCCTATTCTGGGCCTGAAACTGCTAATAAATCACTCATATTTAGCAGAACACTGGGTCTGAGTCTAGTCCATGGAAACCCAAGTGCTAGGTCCAGAAAAAGTGACCCTGTGTGATGACCATCGACAGATTGGTACCATGGCTGTGAGCTATGGCTCCCACGGTTGACTGGGTTTCTCCCTTAAGGTCACACCTCTGCTTCATGTTATATTCCAGACTCAAACAACAATGACCATGAAGTCCCTCCTGAGAGCGCTGGTGAGCATGCCTCCCCACTACCGCTACCTGTGTATCAGCCACCTCATTGGATGGACTGCCTTCCTGTCCAACATGCTCTTCTTCACAGATTTCATGGGCCAGGTAATGAACATGTCTGTGTACATGCTCATTGGCTCACACATCAATCCCCCAATCAGCACCTGTTGAGCCTCTTCCGGGTTAGTCTCTGGATGCAGAAAAAGGATCCATAAAAGTACCTTCTAGGAACTAGCTTACAGACAAATTCTAGAAGCAAGCTGCTATACCTTGCACAAATAGAGGATGCTATAAAACCTAGTAGTACTTGATCAAATGCTGTGTATAGGGGGAAACAACTGTAGAGAGCATGGTAGGCTTCATAGAGGAGGCACAGTATGACTGGGCCTTGATAGGTGAGTAGGATTTGCAGAGATAGAGGACAGGGAGAAAACTTTCCAAACAGGAACAGGATGGCTGTACCAGAGGCTGGGATGTGGGGTTGCCCAAGTCAGGCAGGACCAGATGTTATGGGGGAGGAGGGGTGTTAAGGACCCAGGGGAATGTTGATTTGATGCATAGACATTCGGCTTCCTGAAGGTCCTCAGAGGGTGGAGTGATAGGGTGAAAGGGTGACCCGATCAAGGTAGAATGAGCTCTCAGCCCTAGGAAGGGCCCCTGTGGCAAAGTCATGTTGCTCCCAGGGGGTAGAGAAGCAGAGTGCATGAGAAGGGTCCCTGCCTCACTGTATTTGTTGCTCGACAGCCCCAAACCTCTCTTTCAGATTGTGTATGGCGGGGATCCCTACAGTGCGCACAACTCCACAGAATTTCTCGTCTATGAAAGAGGGGTTGAGGTTGGATGCTGGGGTTTGTGCATCAACTCCGTGTTTTCTTCCCTGTATTCTTGTAAGTCTCCCTCTCCTAAGGGTATTTTCTAAAGAGTCCAGCCTAGCAGAACCCAGATTTTTTTTTTATTTCTGTATCTATATTCTTCCCTTTAAAATACCAGAGGCCAGGTGTGGTAGTGCACCCTTGTAATCCCAGCATTTGGGAGGCTGAGACAAGAGGATTGTGGTTGGCAGCCAGCCTCAGCTACTACTTAGTGAGGCCCTTTGCAACTCAGTGAGACCCTGTTTCAAAATACAGAATAAAATATAGGGCTGGTGTGTAGCTCAGAGGCAGACTGCCCCTGGGTTCCATATCCAGTACAGCAATAAATAAATAAATAAATAAATAATAAAAAATTAAATACCAAAGGACAAGAGAAGTTTGGTCCTGAAATCTGTTGACTTTTCTCTGTGAATAAAGCATTCCTTGCCAGACTTTTAGTCTTTGTACTGATGCTTCCTAAGTTTTCCAACCTCTGTTTATCCTTTGCCTTCTGCTTTATACACTTGTAAAAGATTCAAGTGTTGATGGTATCTTTTAGGTGTGGAGATACCTTAGATTACATTTTCTGCATAAGTGCAATCATTAAGCAAACAGGCTTTCCAAGGCTTACTCTGAAACTCACCTAAATTTCCACTGTGTCTATACTCAGCCTTAGCAGCGGCCCTCCAGGCCTGGGATAGTGTCACAGTATCAGCAATGCCTCCTGCCGCCCGTTTCCAACACTTGGTATTCACCCGGTGACCTCAGACAGTGTTTGGTTTCACAACTGCTTTAAATTTAATACAAGTTATGTTTCTTTTCTATGAGGTATAAGCTCAATAATTATTTGGATAAATCTGGAATGTTTCATTCCTGAGAAGGTACATTTCAAGTAGCTATACACCAGTTCCTGTTCACCAATACAATTAAGTAGAGGAAATGTAAGGAATGTACAAATTAAGAACAACCAATTAAAAAGGAAGATCAAATTTTTAGGGGTTTTCCCTAGTATTATAGAAAATATTATAAAGTGGGTTAAAGCACTTAATTTTTATATTTTTTGTTTGTTTTTTGAGACAGGGTCTCTCTATGTCTCCCAGGCCGGTCTTGAACTCCTGGGCTCAAATGATCCTCCCACCGCATGCTCCCCAGTAGCTGGGACTACAAGCATATGCCACCAGCCCAGTTTAATTAAAAAAAAAAAAAAGCTCTCCCCATCGGTGGCCTGGTGGTGCATGTTTGTAATCCCAGTACTTGGGAGGCTGAGACAAGAGGATCACAGGTTCAAGGCCAGCCTCAGTAACCTAGTGAGGCCTTGTTTCAAAACAAAATATAAGGCTGGAGTTGTAGCTCACAGGTAGATCATTCCTGGGTTTACGCTCCAGTACCAGACACACACACACACACACACACACACACACACACACACACACACACACTTAGCTCCACCCTTATAATTGTCAGAGGGAGCCAAGTTTACCTGCTGGGATGAGAACTAAATTAAGAGTGAGCCATCTTCAGCCTAGCCTATATTTGTTGAAATAGCATATCCATATTAATTGTCATCTTTTATGTGTTTAGCATTGGGCTGGGTGATTTCTCAGACTTTTCATCTCCTTGGATTTTGCCTACACCCCCCCTGAAGTCTTATTATTCCTATTTCTCAGATGAGAAGTCTGAGACAAAGAGAAATTAAGAAACTTGTCCACAAAGAGAGAGAGAGCCAGCTATGGTGAACTCTGGGGGCCCCCAGGAAAAGTGTCTTTGGAGAACTGGACACCCCTCACTCCTTTCTTACACATGTGGGCTGCATTCAGACACTGTGAATGACTTGTAGCATTCAGAAAAATCTGGGTGTTTCACTCCCCCAACCTAACTTTGGATGGTGCAGTGAGATGAGCATGTATTGCAATTTTGGTCCTATTTTTTATTTTTATTTTTATTAGTGCATTGTATTTATACGTCACAATGGGGTAAAAAACTTGTGTAGGTCCTATTGGTCCAGATCTCTCTAATCAGAATCCCTCTATTTTTCATGCTGGGGAATTCCAGGGTCCCATAGCCAAGGTGGGATTTTCTGCTACCTTTTTTCTTTTTTTCTTCCTTTTTTTGCATTCTTTGGCTATTCAACTTCTGTTAAAGAGTGCCAGGTTCTCCTCTGTGTAAAAGAAAAGCAGCCAAGCAAGGAAATTTCAAGCTGCCTATTATGCAAAAGATTTAAAGCAGATTCCAAAAGCTCAGCTGTTTTCAATCCATAGATAAGGAGGTTATTTTTTTTTTGTTCCTGACTCAGTATCAAAGGGAGTTTCTAAAAAAGTGAATCTTCAAAAGAAAGGATTGTCTGAAATTATTAAATATTGTGAGGCACTGCCAGCTGTAATTTTTCCCTTTCTTCTCCCCACAGACTTTCAGAAGGCTTTGGTAGCCTACATTGGATTAAAGGGAGTCTACTTCATGGGGTATTTGCTCTTTGGCCTGAGCACAGGATTTATAGCACTCTTTCCGAATGTCTACTCCACTCTGGTCCTGTGTGCCTTGTTTGGTGCAATGTCCAGCACCTTGTACACTGTGCCCTTTAACCTCATTGCCGAGTACCACCGAGAAGAGGAGAAGGAGGTATGTTATTATTGAAACTGCCCTGGGTAGCATTGGGACTCACCTGAAGACAGACCAGGGGGTGGGGATTGAGTAGAAAAATGCAAAGAAAAGCTGGAAGATAAACGCTCTCCAAGCAGCAGCACTAAACTTGCCAATCAATCATAAGCAGGCAGCATGATGACTCTCTCCTCTGCCCTGAACCCTGGTGCAACTGGGGTTAGCCAAATGGGCATGATAATATCCACTACATAAGTATAAATGGGGAGTTATAGAGCAAACATGGTTACTCATGTCTCGTTGACTAGGAAAAGGGAGCTTGGTCATGCTGAAAAACCAGCCCATCTTTACACAGATACAAAAAAGGGGGACTCCAGGTCTTCTACCACCACCCCACAGGCCTTCCCAGCACGCTGCAGCACTGTCCCCAAGCACTTCAGAATGGAAGATGCAATTTGTGGGAGTTAGGGGTTGTGGGTAGGGTATCCTTTGATAACATTTTCATTGGGGATCCAGGCTTCAGAGAGCGTGCAGGGAGGAAAGCTGGAGCCATGGGTGGTCATCCTTCTTTCCTGGAAGAGGAAACAAGGTACCTGTGGCTTGGAACTCAGACTGAGAGCGAGTTCTTAGAAAAACAAGCAGTTCTTAGAAAAACACCACTTTGGATATTTTGTTTCTAAAATTACCATATTTTTGCATAAAATATGTAACTTATATGCAAATAGGATTATACTTCTTTAACTGTAGCAGAGATATAAAAGCTAAAACAACTTTGATTTTAATCCATCTCAGCATGAAAGCCCCAAAACACTGAACACACATCTAGTGATGAATCCCCACCTTTTTTGGCGTCATGTAATCTGGCAAATGCTTCAGTGCAGAGCCGCGATGGGAATTAAGACCTTTCAAACAAGGGGTGCGACTGACCCCATCCGCTGGCCAGTATGGTCCTCAGTGTTAGGACAGGAGTTTTACTGTTTAAAGAGATAGTCATCATAATTGTCCTTCTTTGAAAAGAGTTGCCTGCCAAGGCATAAAACATATACAATTTAGATTCTAATACTAGGAGTCAAATCTGCCCCCCCCCCCATTTGAGGCTGTGTGATGCTGGGGATGTTATTCTTTTAGTCATTAAATAGCACCTAAAGTGAGCTCATCTTTAGGTAAGATAATATATTCACACGTTCAACAATCACAGTGATGCTCAGGGTGCACGTTGTGAAGTGGTTCCCTCTGCCATCTTCCTCCCAGCTGTGACATATTACCATTCTTACCATTTTTTTTTGCTTATCTTTCAAGTGTTTTTAAATAAAAAGCAAGCAAATGTGAATCTATATTTTTACTTTTCCCTTTCAAATCCAAAGGTTGCTATGCATGTTTCTGTAGGATGCAGAATAATAGAAAAAAATGTTAAAAGTATAGGAAATCATTCCAACTCTCAGGGCTCCCATTTCCACATTAGCCAAATGGGCATGATAATATCCACTACATAAGTACCCAATACATAAGGTTGTTGGAAAATTACACAAGATAGTGTATGTAATGAGCTTAGCATAGTGTCTACCTAGTACCTGAAGAAAACTTAAAAAAATGAAAACTAGTATTATTGTTATCATGGGTGTAATAATAATAATAATAATAATAATAATAATAATAAACAAGAACAACACTTGCATCTAGGGAGATGGAGAAAATGAAGCACCAACTGTAAAAGAACTGAGCAAGGCCTAGAACTTATGAGGTATCCAATAGATGGCCAGGTTAACCAGTTCAGACCAAATATTAAACAAACATTAATATAGTAACCAAATAACAATACTTTGAAGGGTCCTTTATTCTTTTTGGTGCTGGGGATTGAGCCCAGGAGCATTTTACCTCTGAGCTACACCCCCGACCTTTTTATTTTGAGACAGAGTCTCACTAAGTTGCCGAGGGTCTTGCTAAGTTCCTGAGGCTGCCCTGGAACCTGTGAGCATCCTGTCTCCGCCTCCCAATTCCTGGGATTACAGGCGTGCAGAAGATTGCTTTTCATGTTGCTTTTCCTACGTATATGAGTGATTTGACATCCTGAAAATGCTTATCTTTTTAAAACTAAGAAAGTAAAAGAATGGGATTTGCTCTTGTATTTAATTGCTTCTTAGGAAGAGATATTTTGCATATATTAAGCACTTAATCCTCATATCTTTTCATGGTAAAATTAAAGACTTCATGACAGAAAGGGAAGACAGCATTGGCAGGAGGAAGGAGCTTCTTTTGTGTCAATCAGGGATTATCCATTAAGGCCTGCCGACCAGTTCTGTATACTCCATCAGCTAAGATTTTTTTCACCTTTTTAAATAATCGAAAACCAATTCAAAGGGAGGATAGCATTCTGTGACAAGTGCAGATGTTGTGAAATCAAACACAGCTATCAGCACAGCTGTGTGGAGAGCGATTTATTTACACATGGTCACTGTTTTTGCAGAGTGACAGCAGAGTCACATCTTACAACCAAGACCTTCCGACCCACGAAGGTCTTTTCTCTCTGGCCCTTTGTAGAAAAAGCTTGCTGGCTTCAGCCCTAAGACACAGTTCTGGTGATGAAAAGCTGCTCTGTGCTTCCTTTGCAGAGGCAGCCAGCCCCGGGAGGAGGCGCAGGCAGCTCAGGGCGCGGCAAGGGCGTGGACTGTGCCGCCCTCACCTGCATGGTGCAGCTGGCGCAGATCCTGGTTGGAGGTGGCCTGGGCTTCCTGGTCAACACGGCTGGGAGCGTGGTGGTCGTGGTGATCACGGCCTCTTCGGTGGCACTGATCGGCTGTTGCTTCGTGGCTCTCTTTGTTAGATACGTGGATTAGGTCAGTCAAGAGACATTGACCCTGGCCTCAGACAAGGGCAGGAAGTCAGTCTTTTCTGTGGCTCTGCACTTGTAGGGTCTGCTCATAGGATGCCCTGTGCTGTCATTTCAGCTGGGGTCACCTGTCCACTCCTCCTCACATTCGGTTGGCCCCTGCACAACAGCCCCCACGTGTCTGGCATCATTTGTCTGGGCTTCCCTTCTGTGCACTGGTGGCAAAGGATAAGCGTGGCTGAAACTCCTACCACACTTTACCTCCTCACTGTGCAAGGGTGGGGGAGGCAGGGTCTGTTTCTAAGGGCATTTCAGGCCTTGCTCAGACCTGAGAAACAGACTGATTCCACCCATGATGCTTAGATTTATTCTATCATGTGATATTTTTAATGACAGAGGTCCATATACCTTTGAGGAGTCACATATTTATCAAGTTCATAAATACCCAAAAGATTGCTGATGATTTTTATGGTATTGATTTATTCATATTTAATTTTCTCATAATTAATTCTTATTAATTTGTGACATCCCTAACAAGTCTGCTGGAACATCGTAAACTGGAAGATTCACCACTTTTAAATGGTGCATTTCATTGACACAGTAAAAATATTTTTCTTTTGTCGGTGTCCTTGTTTCTTCCTCTGGGGTTGATGCAGCCCCTGGGTTCTCCTGTGATCTTCTCTTCCCCAAGCTGAGAGTGGGTTTTTTTTCCTTACCCTTTCAATTGCCTCGCATGTGAAGTTTTGAGCAACCTGGAGAGACACCGTGGTTTAACAGGAATACCGTGAACTTTGGAACATGGCTGGTTTCTGCATTCTGGCTTTGCTCCTCCATGACCAACATTTAACCTTTCTAAGCCACACTTGCTTATCAAAAATTCAGGATAACAATCCCCATCACAGAAATGGTGATGATTAATAATACTAATACTTATAGAGCATCTACCATAGTTGTGCAGTGGATTTTGTTACTGATCTCCATTGCGTAGACTTGGACACTGAGCAGGTAGGTGTTACGTGGTTCACCCAAAGCCACACATCTCATAAGTAGCAGAGCTGGGCTTTGAACCCAGGGGTTCAGGCTCTGCTGTATCCTATATGGAGAACACCTAGCTCAATGACTGGCACTTGCTGAGTGCTTCATGAGTGGTAGCTAGCTATAGTCACTGCTGCTAAAGGTGACTTACCCTGTTCCCCCATCCGTAGATGGGCTTCAGGCTCCCTCCCTCCCTCCCTCCCTCCCTCCCTCCCTCCCTCCCTCCCTCCCTCTCTCTCTTTCTTTCTTTCTTTCTTTCTTTCTTTCTTTCCTTCTTTCTTTCTTTTGTGGTACTGGGAATGGAACCCAGGGATATTCTATCTCCGAGCTACACCTTCAGCCCAATTATTTATTCTTTATTTTGAAACAGGGTCTCACTGAGTTGCAAAGGGCCTCACTAAGTAGTAGCTGAGGCTGGCCATGAACCGAATCCTTTTCTCTCAGCCTTTCAAATTCTGGGATTACACGAGTGCGCCACCACGCCCAGCTCAGCTTCAGTCTTTCTTAAGCACTTGCCTACACAACTCCCAGTGTACCTGACCAGTACAAAATGGAGATGTGCCCACCTGCCTTTAGAAGCTAAAAAAAATCACGTGCCCCCCCCCCCCCATCCTGGAGTCTGGTAGTGGAGTCATTGTCTCAGGTGAATTTTTAAGTGATCAAACCCTTTAGTGCTGAAAGGAAGTTTTGGGAGAAGAAATTATCTGCCTTTAAGAAATGGCCTTTAAGACATTTGGGATTTGGAGTGTTGCTTTTCCTTGCTTCATGCATGTTAGAATGGATGGATTCATCCCAAGCCTGGGAAGGGTCAGTTCATGTTGGGTAGTGCTCCTGTAAAGAGGACTCATCCTCCACTTGTTCTTTGGTGGTATTGGGTTTTCTTTCACACATCTGTTGGGTGTTTGAGGGGTACAGTACCACTCCTAAGGTTTGCAGGGTCCTGAGCAAGAGGGTGAGTGGAGGCCCAAGGTCCACAGTCCATCTATTTCCCTCCTCCTCCCATTATTGTCTCTCTCCAACACTATGAGGGTCCTGGGATATGCATTGATGTCAGCACATCCATAGACTTCCCTCCCCACACTACTCTCCATACCTATCAAACAGGTACCCTCAGCCACCCCTCAACACCAACAGTGATGGACTCAGTGCTCAAATCTGAGGACTCAGTGCTGTGCTCAGTAGCTGCCTCTGGAGGATGGACAGACTCAGGGCAAAGACCCCGAAGGCCTTCTAAAGAGACTCTGAGACCTTTGGATGGAGAATTCTGAGGTCCCACATGCTGGGGCATGACCTAAAAAGTAGGGGCATTCCTTGCCATGAAGGGAGAGGCCTGGCTAGAGGTGTGGGTGCAGAGCAGGGTCCTCTAATGATGAGATGCAAGGTGGGGCCCTGGTTGTCCAAGTCTAAGAGAAACAGTACTACAAACTACCAGCCTAAGTAAGAGCACAGCCAGAGAGCTTAGTCATTCTGTGTGACAGCCCCCTCTGCTTTCTAGCTTTTCCAGTCATCTCAAAAGGCAGATGGATACCTGTTATGTCACGTTTAGTTCTCCTCTTCCTGCTGCTGCTTCAGCTTCCACCTTCCTGCTGTGATATTCCCAGTTGCCTCTTTTCTGTTTAAGGAGCTTGCTCTCTGCTGTTTCTTGGTTGTCATGCCTGTGACTGGGGCAGAACATCTGGAGCATCCCTAAGTCTCTGGCTATTTTGGGTGTCTGAGTCTGTGTGTGTGTGTGTGTGTGTGTGTGTGTGTGTGTGTGTACATTACATATCCACAGTGGACAAGAGGGGGAGGACAGGGGGCTTACAATGAAGCAGTCGTTTCCTCCTAACTGCTGCTCGTCCTCAACACTGGCAGGACACGCAGTCTCCTTCTCCAGCTCTGGGCACCCCAGGCTTCTGCATGCTGTGCCGTTCTCTGCAGGGCCCTGCTACTCTCCAGACTGGGGTGGGCTGCATTCCCAGACCTCAGTGTGTTGTTGCGCATATTACTTATCAGCCCCTAAACCTTTTCTCCTCGTGGGAGCTGCTTTTGTTCTGCCCTGAAACCAGGTCTCCCCACTGTCTATCGGTACATTCACTTGCAGAAGAAATCATCTTATTCTCGTTAGGGGCATGTCCATGATTACCCTTCCCCAGTGATCCTGGTCTTTCTCCCTCCTCATTATTTATCCTGGAGAAGTGAGGTCATGGCTGACTTAGAAAAGTGATCAGGGAACAAAGGAGGCACTTCCATTGCTGTTGTGTGCTTATGTGAGAACACCAACGCCAAAGGGAAGAGAGTGGGGCGTGAGCCTGGGGGCAGTTCACCAAGTGCTGTGTGCATCTATGTCACCATCACTCTGAACTGTATTATGATGAGACTACAGTGCACCAATAGACACACACACACACACACACACACACACACACACACACACACACACAATACATAAGCAAAAAAAAAGTGATCAGGAAAATCTTTTCTGAACTACACATCATGGGGGTGATGATGGGCTAAAGCTCAGAGAACTCCTGTCTCACAGGTCTCAGCATATTAAAAGAAACAGTCCTAAACCTCCTTTTTTGTTTCCCTATTCTTGGCCTCAGCAAGGTTTAAATGGAATCACTTACAGGGTTCAGTATATTTCCTGATCATTTCTCCAAGGACTGTTCTGATATTTGAAGATATAGAAATGAATAGTTGAGCCAGCAGAAAAGATGACCCATAGCTGAGGTCCAGCTTGGACCCTCAAAAAGTCAAGCATAGCCATCACTAACCAGCCACATGGTTGTTATTACAAGTAAAGCTGTTAGATAAGTGTTTGGACACTGGATAGGCTACTGTATGCTCTCTCTCTCTCTCTCTCTCTCTCTCTCTCTCTCTCTCTCTCTCTCTCTCTGTCTCTCTCTCTCTGTCTCTCTCTCTCTGTCTCTCTCTCACACACACACACACACACACACACACACACACACACACAGGTTTACTCATTGAACACTCAACTCTATCAGGTTCTGAATGAGTGGATAGATAGAATATAATTTAAAAATTAAAAATCCTTTAACTTCTGGGAACCCAAATATTTTCCCCCAGTACATTAATGGCACAGTCTCTAGCAAAATAAACAAATAAACAATAAAAACTACTCTCAAACAATAACACACCTATAGGGACATATATATATATTTTTTTTTCAACAGAGATCTTTCTTGGGAAGTCTTACAGAAGAAGAGGAAAGTATACTGTTTTGCTTCCTGTTTCTTTAACACTTCAACCTCAAAGCCTTTGACCACCACATTTCCTCAGCCACATCTTCTAGCTACCACCGCAAAACCCTCTCCCATTATTTTGCCTAATTTGTACCCATATCTCCAGGCCCATCTCAAATACTATTTTGACCAAGAAGTTTCTGATCCTGGGCAGAATAGATCTTTCTTTCTTTTGTGTCTCCACAGTAGTATGTTTTAACTTTACTATGGCATTCGACTCTTTGTCTCCTGACTTATTCTGCCTGTGCCCAGAAATAATCTGTCTCTTTAAATTTAGAAATCAGGAATGTAACTGATTCATGTGCATAATCTCAGCACCAAACACAGGGGTTGACACAAAATAGGGATGCCAAAAGTAGCTGTCAATTTCAGTGGATTTGGCCAGTTCCGTGCTGACTCTTAGTCCTTGTGGCAGGCGATGTCATGGTCTTTGACCCTCCTGCCATGTTCTCCGAAACCCTGAGCTTTGGATTTGTGAGGTGATCCTGGTTACAGAGTTTCTCATGAAGATCTTTCCTACAGCCCTTTCTCTTGTTCTACTGTCCATAGCCTCAGAAACACATACTTCTACACACTGTGCTAAGAACTAAGAGCTACCCACATATTCTTTCATTGTTAAATTGAAATAGATTCTTTGATAATAATCTCTAAGTAAAAAGTGAAATATCAGTGTTACACATAAAGATGCTACCATTTGTTCCTTCCTGTGCTGATTCTTCTATATATTTTGCATTTGAGTGACTTGGGGAGCTTACATTTCAATCTTTGTTAGCCTGATTGCTGTTCAATATCAATATCAATACATTTTCTCTCCAGAGGATGAAGACTAGTTTAGCAACCTTGAAACAGAAGCACTATTCAATTTTCTAAAACACTTAACTTCTCAAGAATGTTAGAATTCAGATGGGGCAGCTTTGACTTTTGTGGAAAGATATATGAGTATTTAATATCTCAATTGTCCTCTTTGCAGTATTGGGGGTCAAACCCAGGGCTTCATGAATGCTAGGCAAATACTCCACTACTGAGCTATACTCCAGCCCTATGTGACTGTTTAATACCACAATAATGTGATTTTTATGTTTCAGAAAACGAGACAAAGGACGATAGAGTTACATGGGTTTCATACTTTAAACCTTAAATTTCAGGCACTATAGGAAATATTCAACAAATATACTAAATGATTCTACAGTTCCATAGGCCATTTTCACAGACATGCTTTTTTCTAATGATTATTTATTATGTTATGATAAACACAGCAGTGGGTGCCGGCGTCTCTGGCTTCTTACCTCCAAGCCAAGATGCCAAAAGGAACAGTCAAGAATAGCCTCCATCAGTCCTGGCAGAGAGATGGGTAGACTGATGTTTGATCTCAGTTCTCAGAACAGTCTCAAAGTAGGACTTTGTGAGGATTTTAACATCTTAAACTGTTACATGAACAGAATTGTCATGAGAAAGATAAGTTGCTATTCAAAGACAGCCCCAACTGACTGTCTCGAAGTTAGGAAAGGATTCATCATGCATGCTCAATGTGCAAAGCACTCTTTAGATTAAATGAAACTTGGCTAAGGTAGTCTCCTCTTTGAATTCTTATTTCTTGCTTTCTCTTGTCAATAATATGAGCAATATAGAACTTCACACCTGAAATTCTGGTAATCCCATCAAAACAGCTTCTTCGGTTGTCTCTCTTCTTTAGGATGGATTTTACTTAGAGTCTTCCACTCTCTTTCCAATCCTATACTTCCACTTGAAAGATCAAACTCCAGCTTTCAAGAATTTTATCTGCAGAAAGCCCCTTCACATTTCTACAGCATTTCTTGTCTTCTAAGCAGACCCCAAACTGCACTGAGTCATCTCTCTACTCACTGGTCAGAGCCTCAATCAAAGGGGCAGAGCTATTCCTAAAGAGCATCTTCGGAGGAGTGTTATGAGATGCTCCTGGGCCAAGCTCACCTGAACCACAGCAAGCAGAACAGAAAAAACAGTGTCTCCAAGCCCCAGACTGCTCACAAGGGAAGCTGGATTATCCAGGCTCCCAGGGGCTGCTCTTTCTGCTAGGTTACTGAGTGGGCACTTGAGCCCCCTTTTTCTTTAGAGGCAGAGACATTTCTCCATGCAGCCCCTGAAATTACACTCCTCTCTCCCTCAGCACAGTGACACCGCTCCCTAGGGATCTCCTATGCTGATGACAGGCATTTTGTCCCTGCTCAGAGGGAGTGCAGAGCTGCCGTTGGCTCAGCTCCTGCATGCCAATTCTGTCTAGGATGATAAAGGACATCTTGGCCCCACTGGTCATGCCACTCCCTCACCATTTTGCCCAGGAAGGAAACAACATGGTCATTCCTTCTTCCAAATCTAAGATTTCTTTTCTCCATAGAGCAGGCTCCCAGAGCATAATTCCACAGCAAATCAGACCTGGGCCAACACACCAAGAAAGGTTTTGTGGGTGGCTTTCCCTGCTGGATGCACATGCGGGGCTCTATCAAGGGCGTCACAGAAGTCTCTGCAGTACATGCTCTGTTCTCTGCACACCATTTGCCTGAACCTCACTCCCTCTTGCTCCAATTTCTGTACTTTTCTACTGCCTCACTCTCTGCTCCAGCGTCCTCCCATTCTGCCCAGTGGGGGCAGCACAGAAAGAGGGCACGGAGCTGGGGTGGCTGGGGAGTCCAGCTGGTCTCGGGTCCTGTGGGAAGGATGTCCACTCCTTTGCCTGCTTGCTTTCACCGCCTTCCATCTCCAGGGAAGGTCCTCTAGCCGTTCACAGGCTGCTCCTCCACTTTGCACCACGCCCTTCCCACCTCCTTCTGGATATGGGGCCGCTTGGTCTCCCAGGGAAGGCAGCTCTGCTTGACCACAAGCCCTGGGCCTCAGTCCACGTTAGTAGGCTGAGCTGCTGGGCAGCAGGTCATAGCGCCCCCCACTGTAGACCACCACGCCTGGCGGGTAGTAGAGCAGCTCAGGCTCGGCGGTTGCGTGGAGCTGCGGCAGGGCCTGCAGCCCGTGATCCTCGGGCTCTGGCTTGGTGGTGGCGGTGAAGGGGCGCATACTGGTGAGAGAAGGCGACGCGATGCGCCACAGCAGGTTCTTGAGCGCCTTGCGGAACTCGCGGCGCACGAGGCAGTAAAGTATGGGGTTGAGGCAGCTGTTGGAGTGCGCCAGGCACACGCTCACCGGGAACGCGTAGACCTGGCACAAGAAGTACTCCTGGCTGAAGGGCACCGCGTTGAATTTGATGAGGATGCTCCAGGTGGTGAGCGCCTGGTTGGGCAGCCAACACAGGAAGAAAGATAAGACCACGATGGTCACCGATTTGGTGACCTTGGACCGTCGCCGAGCGCTGGCTCCGGTCAGGGCCCCCCCGGAGGACGCTGCTGCCCCTCCTTCGGTCCCCACCACGCGGCGGTCTGAGATGAAACGCACCAGCAGCAGGTAGCACAGGCTGATGATGCCCAGCGGCAGCACGAAGCCCAGCAGCACCTTCTGCGAGTGGTACAGGCCCAGCCAGAACTGCCTGTCTCTGCCCAGCAGCTTATCCGGGAAGCGCACCAGGCACAGCTCTTCGCCCATCACCTTGATGGTGGTGGAGAAAATGGCATTGGGTAGCGAGGCCAGCGCGGCCGAAGCCCAGATCAGCACACACAGCGCCTTGGCCGAGCAGCAGCAGCTGTCCTCCAGGCTCTGGGCGCAGCAGAGGCAGCAGCTGTGCCCTCGGGTCCGGTGGCTCTTAAGGGCAGAAGCCACCGAGTGGTAACGCGCCACACTCATGGCGGTGAGGAAGAAGACGCTGGCGTACATGTTCATGGATGTCACGATGGACACGATCTTACACATAGCCCGGCCGAAGGGCCACTTGAAGTCCAGCGCGTTCTCCACCGCCCAGAACGGCAGGGTGAGCACGAACTGGAAGTCGGTCAGCGCCAGGTTGGTGACGAAGAGGTTGATGGAGGACTTGCGCCAGCCCTGGTTGCTCTTCATCAGGTAGAGCACCAGGAGGTTGCCCGCCAGCCCCAGCGCGCAAACCACCGAGTACACGGCGCTGATGAGGATCCGCACCCGGGCCTCGGTGTCCGAGCCCTCCGCCCCGCCGCTGCCCTGGGGATGCCCGGGCGCCGCGCCGTCCGGCAACTCCAGCCCCAGCCCCCACCAGCGGTCCCGAAGCTGCAGCGACGCGTTGCCGCTCGCGTTGGACGCCTCCAGAAGGTCCGGGACCAAACGCAAGAGTTCTGCAAGCTCGCCACCTTCCGCCGCCTCGTTCATGGTGGCTGTCGGGCTGGTTGCTGCGGCCACCTGTGTGTGCAGGGGCCTCTAGGTCATGCTGCGGGGCACGCGGAAAGAGGAGGCAGGGTTAGCCCAGCGTGCGTTCCCGGGGCTGGCCCGCCGGAGAAGCGCGGGAGCTTTCAAAGTAACCGCGGAGCGCAGCGCCTAGGAACTGGGTGCCCGCGGGCGGATGGCGGCTTTGGGCACAGGGGCTAAGCTCAGCGTCTGCCCTGGAGGGGAATTAGCAGCGGGGCGCACGTTCCAAAGAGAACCACCCGCGCCCAAGGGTTCCCGAGCTGAGGGTGGAGTTTGCGAGGCCCCCCACAGTGCGACCGAGACTTTGTCCTCCGCTTCCCGCTGTGGCTCGGGCACTGGCGCAGAACCCGCCCTTTGGTTCAGGAGCTCGATTCCGGGTCCGCCCCTCCTCTTCCCAATACCTTAGTTGGTTTTCTCAGCCGATGCTCGGATGATGCTGTTTCCGTCTTTGTAGAGGAAAGCAGAGGCCGCGAAGTCCGGTCTACCGCGCTCTGACGGCCTGGAAGTCTGCAGGTGTCTGGTCTCTCCGCTTCCGCCAACTCCTACTGAATTACCCGAGGTGCTTACCCAAGTTACAATCGCACCCACAGAGCCGCCACGGCAGCTCCAAAGAGCATGCGTAAGCGGCGCGCGCGGAGAGGGGGCGCTTTCCGCGGTGCTGAACCCCGCCGCTCCCTCCAGGAGGAGGAGGAAGGGCGGAAGGGCAGACTGCAGGGAGAGCCCACCCGCAACTCCCCTTCCCCCTTCAAAGAGCAGAAGGAAATGCCCCTGACCCTTTATTTTCCTGTATTGCCCGAGAAAGCCTGCTTTGATTTGCGTTTTCTCCTCCTTACTTATTCTCAAACATTATGATTAGAAAAAAAAATTTTTTTTGGTCTCATTTGATGAAGGGCGATTCTAAAAAGTACCCTCTCCTGACCAGTTCCTCTTTAAAAACGAGTTGCCTTTTTCATGCTTATATCAGGTAGTCGATGCGTGCTGAATACAAAATCTCAGGTTCTACTCCCTCCTTCTTTAAATAGGTAAGACTTGACCTGGTGCATAGCTGTCAAAATTTTCAAATCATCTTCATGTACCAGAACTTGGGGTTCAAGTGTTGCCCATCCTTGGTGTATTCTAGAAGTGAAGCTAAAGAGCGCATAATCGCTTTCCGGCCTCAGACAGTAAGTGCCACTTGCCTTGCTCTGAGCCCAAGGTTCCTGACATCTTAGTCACGAACGCCCACACCCTGCAGGTGGAATAAAGATAACAGGGTTGACTTCGGACCATTCGCTCTCCTGTGCCCAATATCAAGTCAAAACTCTATCAGATGTTTTTCAGGACAATGGCGGGAGTATTTTAAGGAATCTTCCGAGGGAACTAGTGGGAAGAGAGAGCTTCTTTCAAGAGTACATTTCCTTACAAAAGCTGGACCGCCCTGTCTTCGCGCTAGAGGGCGCCAGGGCTCTAGTAAAAACCAACCCAAAGGCTCTCATCAGTGCCTATCTGAAGACGAACCCTGCCCTGACCATTCCTCCCAACAGAAAGATCACTTCCTGAGACATCTCTTATCCCTGTTCTAGTAGCCTCGACTTCACAATGCCTTTTAACCTTTGTAAACTAATTTTTCTCCATCATAGTGTATTTCCATTAAAAAAAAATCTATTTCAAGGGGCTGTTGGGAAAAAGGCAGCCCAGGGCACAGACTTCTGCCTGCAGGGTTTCACCAGTGCCCTCTACCTCCCCCCACAGTTTTGTTCTCTCTGTGTCTCTAGTTCCATCCATGAACATATTTACTTGATCTTCCCAAATCCTACAAAACACTCACACTTCATGAAGAATGTTGCAGGAGATTTAATTCTTTTCACATTTATTGGCCATTTACTCAATAGCCAGGCACTGGACTAGACTGAGAGGCATATTGTGGCCTAAGTTCTCTATTTTTTTCTTCTCTGGAACTCTTAATATAGATGTGTGCAATTTAGTGGTGTCTGCGGTCATATTTTTTTGTTTAGTCTTGTGAATGACTAATTTATTTCAAATGTAATGATTTGTGCCAGATGCATGGGGAAAATTGAGCTCTTTTATTTCCTCCCTTTTATTTTTAAGGGTTGGGTAGGTAATAAAGGGTTATACTGTACTTTGTTGGCCTGTTCTAGTTTAAGATTTTTTATTTTGCTTTATTTTTATTTTAAGGCTACTCTATGTTTGTATTTGAATAAACCATAAAAGATCAAGGGTTTCAAAGTTTATTGTGTTATATTTGTGCTCTGTCTTTCTGTACTTCTTCTCCCTTAAATAGAGATCAGGCTGTGATGGGGGTTGGAAGGCAAATCTTGTTAGCAATAAGAAGCCCCTTTCCCTTCATAGTGGCAGGAGTTGTAATTTTAAAACCTTTTCTCAGACTGCTTTATATATCTGAAGCCACACAGGCTGCTGGAATCATGAGTAAAGGCAGAGTAAAAGCTTACTCTAGCTGGGAGCCTGTAATCATAGAATGTAGGAAATCACAGGCTTTAGCCCTGGCATTTTACAGAGGAGGTCTGAGAAGATGAAGGGGTTTACCCAGGATCTCACTGTAGGAAGTAGTCACACTAGGTCTAAATAAGTTTCTTGACTGTCATGTGACATCTTTTGGTCTATATTTAATTTCCAAACTTGCATCTAACTCTTCCATATTTTCCCACATAGGGGTAGATGGTAGGATGAATGTCCCCCCAAATATGTCCCCATCCTTAGACAGGTCCCTGAGTCCTTAAAGGCTAGTTTATAGAGACAAAAGGGTTTTGCAGATGTGATGAAAGTAAAGGTATTGAGATGACTGTAGACTATGCAGATGGACCCTGACTATAAACAAAAGTCCTTGTAAGAGGGAGGCAGGAGTCAGCAGTCAAAAGAGAAGGTGATGAAGTAACAGAAGCAGAGACTGAAGTGATGCTTTTTGAAGATGGAGAGAGAAGTCACAAGCCAAGGTAACAAAGTCAGATCAGAATGTGAGATTGTGAGTGTATAAGACCATCATCAAACTGAGATGACAAGTTGTATTTATGGATCTGTACCTCTGGTAAGAAGTCTAGATCTAAGATAAAAATCAGTGAGTAGAGAGACCTGGTTTCAAAATAAAGAATAAAAAACAGAGCAGGGGATGTAGCTTGGAGGTAGACTTCCCCTGGGTTCTATACGCAGGAGCCCCCCCCCCAAAAAAAAAAAAGCAGGTCTACTTAGTTCACACTTCTTGAAGTTCAACAGATGCTATTGCCAGCATTGACTCAGCATGAGAACACATTCAGAGAGAGAGATCACATCACTAAGCAGGAAATCTTGGAGAAGATGTAGGGGTCAGCCCTGCTCTCACAACTCACTCTCTCAGGAACTGGAACTGGCCTGCACCACCACCAGAGGGATTAACTCAACCTTAATCCCTCTGAGGACAACTCCTTCAAAGACCTTCCGCTAGGCCCACCACTTAAAGGTCCTACCACCTCTCAATTGCCATACTGACGACCAATCTTCCAACACAGTAATCTTTTAGAGACACATTCAAACTGTATCCAAACCACAGTCATTTTTTTTTTCCAGAGTGTTGTAGAACTTTTTTTTTTCAGAGCCAACAGAATGGGAGAAGAGTTTTGCCATCTACTCCAATAGAGGACTAATATCTAGAATGTACAGAGAGCTTAAGAAACTCAACACTAAAAAAAAAAAAAAATAATCCAATCAAAAACTGGGCAAGTAAACTAAATGTATACTTCATGAAAGAAAAATTAAAATGGCCAATAAATGCATGAAAAAATTCTCAACATCATTGGCAATCAGAGAGATGCAAATCAAAACTACCCTGAGATTTCACCTAATTCCACCTAGAATGGCAAACATTCAAAACACAAACATCAACAAATGCTGGTGAGGGAACTCTAAAACATTACTGTGGGATTGCAAATTAGTGCAACTACTTTGGAAAACAGTATGGAGGATCCTCAAAGAATGGGAACAAATTTACCATTTGATCCAGCAATACCACTTCTGGGTATCTACCCAACAGAAAGGAATCCAAACTACCAAACTAATGCATGTGAATCTATGTTCATAGCTGCACAATTCACCATAGCCAAATTATGGAACCAACTAAGATGTCGATCAATACATGAATGAATTACAAAACTGTGGGGTATGTACACAATGGAATTTTACTCAGCAATAAAGAAAAACACAATTGAATCGTTTACAGGAAAATGGATGGAACTGGAGGACATTATGTTAAGCAAGATTAGTCAGTCACAAAAACTAAGAAATTGGATGCTTCCCTAATATATGAAAGCTAAGGAGAAATGGGACATAGGAGGAACTCTAGATGAAAAAGGAGATCTTATAGAGGAGCAAACAAGACGACCTAAATTAGGGGATGAGAGCAGGGGAAGAAGGAAACTCTCTAAAGCACATTATGTACTTAAACAAACATACTGATGTCAACCACTAAGCCAAGCATGGGAAGGAGGGATGGGTTGGGGATTGGGTAGGGGCTAACTGGGTGATGTATGCATGTATGTCTACACAAGCTTTTTTAAATCCCATTATAATGTATATATATAATGCACCAAAAAATTAAAAAAAATCTGTGAGTCAATAGCAAATAGTTGGCAATTGAAGTTTAAACACTGATGACACTTTCAAGAGAAGATGATCAATTATTTAATCTGGGAGACACCAAGATTGAACTATCTGGTAGAGGTTGGAAAACATGTATGTAGCAATGAGAATTCAGACTAGAGGGAAAGGAAGAAAGTTAGGAGCATGTGGCATAGAAGTCAAGAAATGAAAGAAATGAAAGAGAAAAAGAGACTGTATTAATGCTTCTGAGAAGTCAAGGAAGACAAGAACAGGAAGTGCTGGTTGGGTTTAGGGACATGGAGAACACTGATAATCTCGGGGGGACTACTTCAGGAGGCAGATCCTGGGAGAAGAGGATACCCCACACAGCCAAGAAGCTACTCTCATTGACTTCTGGCAACTTAAAAAACTGTGTCAGAAGGAGGTACAAGAGTTTATTCAAGTTCTATTGGTAAGTTAGGAACAGAATTGGGATACAATTTAGAGACACTGACTAATACTCCATTCTTTGGAAATCTTTGAAACTGAAATAGTCAACTAAACAACTGCTTAACACAAAGAATGAAGACAAGAGTTTGAGCTCTCAGGTCTTCATGTTTCACTGCTAACCCATGCAGCCATTTTAGTCTCAATTTCAAGTTACCATCCTTGGAACTATTGACATTTTGAGCTAGGCAATTCTCTATTGTAGGGTCTGACCTTAATAGTGAATCTGTCATTACTGGCCTGCACATATTAGATGCTATACCCACTCCTATTTTGACAACCCCAAATGCCTCCAAACCTTGCTATATGTCCCCTGGAAGAAGATGTCCTGCCCTTCCCCAATGTTGGAAACCTCTGGTAAACACAGGTCATTTGTTAGAAAAGGAACGGGCAGGAGACTTTGCAAAGATCCTTTTGGAGCTCATTCCCACTTCTTGGAGAATATTTGGAAGTATTCTCAGGTGGGAGTTAAAAGTGTGTACAGAGAGGTAGAATGTTGTTCTATCTCTGGCTGATGTAATCTATTCTCTTAACTAGAAAGCCGAGCCTGTTCTCTAAATGCTCTTTAGTTAGCTACGGCTAATATCATGAAGTGAATTCTATCTAAATATTGCTCAGAATAGCAGACTTCTCCTAGGAAACCAGAGGTTCTGGTTTTGTACCTTATGGCTAATATTCTCCAGGCCTCATCTGGATGGAAAGAAAGTTCAGAAAACATGTTCCATGGCACATGATCTCTTCTTATGCCCATCTTCAGTAGAACAGTTTAGTCTTGTGACTTTGAACAGTTTAGTCTTGTGACTTTTCATAACTGCTGTGCCAAGGGAGACTCCAGGTCCTCAGGAGCCTGAACCACAACCAGATACTCTGCTGCTAGTTGTACCAAGCCCAGCCTGGAAACAAAGAAAACTACAAAAGACAGAATGATGCCAATTGGAACTTTGTTTTTAGATGCCTCCCAAAGAGGCTCAGTTCAGCCTCCAACAGGCTTTCTAGTTTAACAGAGACTGAATATTGAAAAGGGAATCCCAGCGCTAGACCATCCTTATTTGGAAATGAGCAATTCAAAGATATAAGATAACAATGCTCCAGGAAGTAACACTTCTGGGCATCAGGTTCCTCATGGTGACATCAGAACCCACCATGGAGAGCTTTCTAAAAATTTAACCTACAGACCTACCCAGAGTCCTACATCAGCCCCAGAGATTATGATTCTTGGTGAGGTTGGAAAGGAGCCCAAGAATCCACCTGTCAAAGAAACACTCAGGAGACAATAATTTTTTCCATTTTTGAGAATTTCTATTTTTTTTAACAATTCTAGGTTTCTCCTTCTGTGTAAAAGACCTTAAATCCCCAAAAGAAATGATCTCTGATGCTGGTTTATCATACACTGTGATTGGAAGTGAAGAGGATATTGGGAGGAGGACCTCTTTGCTGAGTTCCCCTAAAATCATATGTAAGTCTGATAGGCAACATTTTCTTCCTTGTTGGGCTGTGAGGGCCATATCTATTTTCTGAGGGCCCCTGAGGTTTAGCCAACACAAGATCCAGCCTGAGCCTCCAGGGATGGCTGTCCCCATTCATGATAGAGTGCTGCCCGCATACCTGGAGAGCTCTTTATTTCTGAGTGTGTTCTCAGATCAGAAAATGACCACAGATTATGTCTAGAAACTTACACTATCACTTAACTAAGCCTCTGTTATGTAGGCAAAAGTCTTCTTTCAAGTACGTTTTTTTCCCAATAAGACTTAAAGATATTTTAGACCACTAATCTTAGAAGTATGGACCACGATTTATTCAAACAGCACAGGAGAATTTCAAGAAGAGGGGCTTATTTGTCATGGCCAAATACCATTTTGGTGTGTTTAGAAAAATATTACCAAATCATCTAATGTACCACATAAATTACTATCAGAAAATTAAGCAATATGTGATTTGATAATATTGTTCAAGAGAATCAATCTTGTAAAAAATCAAAAGTGGAGATGTCTTTCTCAGTGGTCTCATTTTAAACCAATCGTTTCCCCTTTCTTCCAAGTCATTAATTTGGTTGTCGAGCTGTATCTCTGTGGACATGCACAAGCCAATCTCTGCTTTTCTAGGTTGGTGCTGCCTTTGCTAAACATGTTCTTGAAAATGTCCTTCCTCCTTCCCCATTTCAATATATTTCAATCTTACTTGTACTTTAAGTCTGGGCAAAATACCAAAATACTTCCATTTGGGGGAAGCCTCTTCCTCCTCCTCCTCCTCCTCCTCCTCCTCCTCCTCCTCCTCCTCCTCCTCCTTCTTCTTCTTCTTCTCTTCTCCTTCTTCTCCTTCTTCTTCGGGTCTGGGGATGAAACCCAGGGGCATTCGACCTCCTAGCTACCCCTTGAACCTGCTTTTTATTCTTTATTTTGAAACAGAATCTCACTAAGTTGTGGAGGGCCTCACTAAGTAGCTAAGTCTGTCTGCAAACCATGATCCTCCTGTCTCAGCCTCCTGAATGCTGGGATTACAAGCGTGTGCCACCATGCCCGGTGGAGGAAGCCTTTTGTTTAATTCCCTGAGAAGTAGTCTCTTTCCTCTCTGCATGACTGTAGGGCCCCTTCATGATTGTAGATATATGCACATCTTGTAAGACATGCCATCTAAGAAGCCATTTAAGGAGGCATGGATGTTGTGGCTTTTTTTCTGAATATTTCTCCTCTGAACTGACAATAATTCCCTGAGACCCCATATTTTAATGATGTCCACCAATCTTAGTTGAAATTTATGGACACTGGGGAGTCAGTGAAGCTTTGGCTGAGCTCTGTCATACTGTGGGATCACCAGGCCCCTCAAACTACACCGTGGTTAATTATCCAACTCTGGAAGATGTAATCAAAATACTTAACAACCGGCAAAATCCCCACATTGGTTCTCTGGCTTGTCAAGTGAGGGCTACTATGGTAGAAAAGATGAGATAGAAGATTCTAGAACTGCTTATGCACACTCAAATAGTAACCCCAAAGCCATATCACATACCTGGAGGAATCTTGCAGAAATTAGTGTCTCCATCAAGGACTTATGAGAAGCAAAGCTGGAAGAGAAGCATCAGACATTCTGTGTAGGGCGACAAGCACTGTTGTGTTTTGTTCACAGTTCCAGTGATCTGCCCACCCACTTTATTGGCATTTGGCAAAACTTGGGACCACAGATCCTCCAGATCTCTTCCTTTAGCTTTTTGGAGTCCCAGGCCATGCACATGTGCACCTTCATGGTAAAGCATGCTAGCTTCTCCTGAAGTTCATCTGCATTATCATCACTGGAGTCAATGAGAGACAGACATGGGTTCAGGTTTGCTCTCATGAGTTCTAGTAGAAGAACATTTAAGAAAGAAAGGTAAGCTGGGCGTGGTGGCGCACGCTTGGAATCCCAGCATTTGGGAGGCTGAGACCGGAAGATCGCAGTTTGTGGACAGCCTTAGTTACTTAGTGAGGCCCTCCGCAATTCAGTGAGACCCGGTTTCAAAATAAAGAATAAAAACTTGGGCAGGGGATGTATTTTGGAGGTCAAATGCCTGTGGGTTCCATCCCCAGATCCACCAAAAAAAAAAAAAAGAAAAAAAGAAAAAAAGAAAAAAGAAAAGTAGGGCTAACAGGGGGTTGACGATTTTCTTAGCCCAAGAAGAATTGGCCAACACATTTTGGCAGGTTATTATAGCAGGCAAAAAACAAAGAAGCCAAGTTAACCCTGCCTGTGAGACCATACTGGGGAAGTGACTCATGAAGAGACCATGGTGAGAAAGGCCTGGGAAACCACGACAGATGGTGTGGATTGATTGCATTAGAGCACACAGGCGTCCACTGGAGGGATTTAAGGAAGTGTTGTACACACTGCTGGAGCGCTGCCCTTCTCTTCTGGCTCATCCCATTTTCCTGCTTGCCAGCTTGACTTTCAAATACCAGCTCCAGTGACTCTACCCATGGTCTTTCTGTAGCACCGAGAGTCTGCTTTGCATGTGTGTGAGGAAGCCTAGAGAAGATGGAAATTTTACCTACTTTCACCTTTCAGAGGGGCTAACAGGCAATCACTGATGGGAGTTGAGGCTAAGTGCTCTGGATTCTCGGTTTCTTTGACAGAGTGATTTCAATGAATGTGTAATCTATTTTTTTCTGGAGTTTAGAGATGAACTCTTCATTGACAAAGTGGTAACTTTCTTTTTCTTTTCTGTTCTTTATTTGTGTGTGTGTGGCACTGGGGATGGAACCCAGGGACATTCTATCTCTGAGCTACACCCCCAGCTCTATTTTTTTATTCTTTATTTGGAAACAGGGTCTCACTGAGTTGCAGAGAGCCTCACTAAGTAGTAGCTGAAGCTGTCCACAACCTCAGTCCTCCTGTCTCAGCCTCCAAAATGCTGGAACTACAAGTGGGCACCACCACACCCAGCTGCTAACTTTTTAAATTACAGGCCCTTTATTGAATTTTTTTCCCTTACCTATCTTATTTTCTAGCTCCCAGAGATTAGATCTTAAAGTCATCTCCCAAATAAACTGCTTTCACTTGTAATTTTTTGGTTCTGTATCTGATTTTTTTTTGGGGGGGTGGGGAGTAAAAATTAAAATAGCAGGGAGATTATGCAATTCAATTTACACTTTTAGAGATCACATTGATTACCAAGTAGTGGCAGATTATAAGCCAACCATGATGTGAACTGGGAACCTGAAAAAAAATACCCACTAAGCAGTCTGGTCGTAGATGGTGGCAGCTCATACGTGGTAACTGATAGAATGGAGAGAAGTCTCATTTGAGTTTTATTTGGAGGCAGGAATCACCAGTACAATGTGATGGACTATGGAAGAGAGAGGGGGATTCATAATGTGACTTCATCCCAGGTAGATATTGGCATTTACCATGATGGAAAGACTTGGAAAAGAAAGATTCTTTTCTTTTTTTTGATGGATGATCAAGAGATATCTCATGGATATTGCTTTTATGACACGGGTGGAGAAGTAGGAGTATGTGGATCTCATAAGCTTGTCTTTAATGTATGAGAACATGTGAAATCATCCAAAGAAAGTTAAAGCATAAATAAAGAAAGCCCAACTAGCCAGGTATGGTGGCACATGCCTGTAAATACCAGTACTTGGGAGGTGAGTCAGAAGGATGGCAGATTCGATGCCAGCCTCCACAACTTAGCAAGACCCTGTTTCAAAATAAGGAAAAAGCCGGTTTGGTGGTGCATGCTTGTAATCCCAGCATTTGGGAGGCTAAGACAGGAGGCTTGCAGTTCACAAACAACCTCAGTTACTTAGTGAGGTCCTTTGCAACTCAGTGAGACCCTGTTTCAAAATAAAGAATAAAATATAGGGCTGGGGGTATAGCTCGAAGGTAGAATGCTCCTGTGTTCCATCCTCAGTACAAAAAAGAAAAAAAATATTGGAAGAAGTTATCAGGATGAACATTATAATTTAAATATTTTTTTTAAAATCAGAGGCATCGTACCTCTGAACTACATATTTTATTATTTTATTTTGAAATAGGGTTGTAGTGACTTTCTGAGAAACCTCACCAAGATGCTGAGGCTGGCTTCAAACCTGCAATCCTCCTGTCTCAGCCTTCCAAGTACTGGGATCATAGGCCTGTACCACCACTCTGGGCTAAATATCTATTTAAAAAAAACATGTTTTTGGAAAAACCAACAATTTTCTTCACCAAGCAGAATGCAGATAGCAGAGAATAAAATGTAAAAGGTTGAAAAGGGGGCCTATCACTAATGGGAATATGACTTTGATGGTAATTTTTCTTTACCACATAGGACAAATGAAATATAATCTGTGGCCTTTCATAGGTCACATTTCTTAGTGCTACTGATATAGAGATAGATTATATTGTGATATAGACACATAATGAAGATATACAAGCATGGAATTACCTAATAACATCGTTATAATTTACATATTTAATTTTAACACAATGAAAGACTGTATGTGTAACCTAAGATTATGCAGAAGCCTAGATTTTATATTCTGTGTGAGTGTAAGAACTAGGCCCTTTGCCCTACTCTACTCCCTAAAATTCCCTGTAGGCTCTGATGCCAAAGTGACTAAAATATGTGTTTCTTTTATTTCTTAAGAAACAAATGTCTCCCATGTTGGATGGATCTGCTTTAGACCTCAGGCGTGAAAGGAAAGGCCTCATTGGTTCTTGGGCTGAGGCAATTGGAGGGCTGGACTCTGGACTGTTCAGCTATCAGGGTGGGGCTAGAGATTTCCAGTGGAAGGAGTTAGATCCATATATTCTGGCCATGAGGTCCGAGAGTAGTTATGACCTCTAGCATGAGAAGCAGTGGTCTGTGTTAAGAGAAGTGTTAAGAGAAGTTTTGCTAAGCAGCACCTCTTGGACTTAGCTGTGTTCTAATGCATGAAAGGAAGATTTGAATCTTTTCCTAGAGTAGATTGAGCTGGAAGAGGAAATTAGCATGGGAAAAAGAGGTATGGGACCATGCACTATGTTCTAAATTTCTAGACAGTCTAAGATGGTCCATTCAAAGTTTTCATGGTTGGAGAGGGGCAAACAACTGCCACAGCAGATCTTCAGAACATGCAAGCATATTTCCTGGGTTCTTGTGGCTTTTTGACAAGCAGAAGGCAATGCCTCAAAGGGGGATGGTCCTTGAAATAAGATAATGTTATCACTGGAGATACGAATAAAACATATACCCTCAAGCTTTGAGGTCATTATTAAGCCAAATAATGTTACTTAAACACAAGCACTGTGATACCATGAAAGTCAGTCTCATAACCAGAATAGCTGCTAAATGCCTAAAGATGGCTAGCTCACCTAACATGGAGATGCCGGGCAAGGGATCTCCACCTCTGGGTGGGACGTAGCAGGGTAGCACGGGATTTCATTAAGCTACTAAAAATGGCACACAATTTAAAACATACGAATTGTTTATTTCTGAAATTTTCTATTAAATATTTCCAGATTGTGGTTGTCTATGAGTAACTGCAACTATCCTAAGTAAAATCATGAATAAAAGAGGACTGCTATAATCAGAACATTCAGATCCTGGGACTTTTTTGGGTAAAAAGGGCATTCTTTCATTTTTTGTTTTGTGGCATTAGTGATTGAACCCAGAAGCATTCTACCTCTGAGCTACACCCCAGCCCTATTTTTTTTATTTTGAAAGAGGGTCTTACTAAGTTGGCAAGGGCCTCATTAAGTTGCTGAGGCTGGCTGCAAACCTGTGATCCTCCTGTCTCAGATTCCTAAGTTTTAGAATTAAAGACATGGGCCACCATGCCTAGTTGTTAAAGTGGGATTTCAGATGGAGAAAGAAAGA